>NW_009597335.1:0-39304 GCF_000690535.1 Cariama cristata
CCTGTTTTAAGAGCCGACCCAGCCTTAAAGGGCGACACAGAGCTTTGTCAACGAATTAGTATGCTGCCAAACTACACAGTACTGATTCACAGGTATGAGCTATCTTTTGGTAGGGAAACTTATCAATAGCATTAGTTGAGTCCTTCTTGTAATATTACATCACTGTGGATTTAATTTGTTTGTTTGTTTGTTGGGAAAAAAGCCCACAAACTATGACAACCACCAAATTTGGCTTTTCAACATTCTAAACTCAGGAGACTAAAACAAAACACCAGTAAAGAAAACAAGACTCTACTGTTCGTGTTGCTAAGGGAGTATTCTGACATTTTTTTCTCTACTTTCTTTTGTTCATGCTGCATGGCTGGGTTTGTTAAATATCCTGAGGGTAATTCTCTTTGTACATCTGTTATTGGAGCCCAGAGTTTGTTTTCTAGCAAAATCTAAGCTGGCAAAATGGTTATAAACATTGTTATCCAGGGATAACCTGTCACAGAAAAGGAAAAGGTACAAAACAGGACTTCCTGCAGTAATTGTTAGATGATAGCTATGTATGAGAGTGCATAACTTGACATCAACATTTTTTTTCTGTACCTATATTTATTGCCTCAGCTGAGATGTCAGGCAAGATCCTCAGAGTTTAAAGAGAACCTAAAAATAAGCCTCCCTATGCAAAGTTGATGGTATGTTTATCTCGTCGTTAAGTATCTATTTGCTCATATTACATCTCAAAACATGTTATGATGGGGTAACTGAGAGTAATGACACTAAATTAGGATTAGGAAAATTTAGGTTAAATAGCAGACTGATAACCTTCCTGACAGTGAGATCTCTGAAATCACTGAACAGTCTCCCACGGGAATAGATGGGAGCTACACTGCTTGATGCTTTTGAAAAGGGCTGATCAAGCACTAGAAGTGTACCTCAGCAAAGGACGAAAAAGATGGCTGAACAGGTGTCTCTCTTTCCATCATCTGTAATTTTACCTGTGGTTTTGTTTCTGTTAACAAAGATACCAGTGCTTTCAATAATGTTTTTCTAAAAGGATATTTTTAACAGTATTTTGTATTGTGTGACATAAATTTTTCACATACTGAGTACAACCTTTTATGATAGTGGGGTGGTTTTGGAGGGGAAAGTGTTATTTAAAAGTAGGAAATGCTACTTTCCTGAAGAAGTTAGCAAAAGATGTTGGGTTAGTTCTTCAAACTACCTACTAATAGTTCATTAAAAGTACTTACGTTCAAGTTATGCTCATGCTTAACAGGTATTTTTGAAGCTCAGCAAGAACGAAGATTATTTCAACATTGTTATTAACATGGAGTAATAATCAGATTTTTTTTGTTGCTTTTTCATGATATGATAAAAAGGATGTCATTATTTTAACATCTATGTTAACCTCTAACCTATTATTTTAACTTTGCTGGTTTATTTTGGAGATTTTTGCCCATAAATAAATGTTTGTCCATTACATTAGATCTTTGTCATTATGAAGTTCAAAGAAAGTTGAACTTCATAAGCTTTCTTATTTTGCAAAAAATGTATCAACACTCATTTTAAGCAAAAGTTAACTTTAAATCAACAGCTAGTGCTGTAGAGGTTTTTTGCAATGGAAAAGCATAAATTACTACTAGAATTGTCTTTGCAATTTCACATTTAATAATATTAAATGAACCATGAAAATTTATACAAAACATTATTTTAACTGAAGTGAAAAAGAACAGTTGAGACTATGCACCTGGTTTCTCATTCTCCGCCTGTAGAGGAGTACTAGTCATTTTAGTTAAAGTGTTAAATGACAAATGTCCTGAAGCAGAACAAATCCAGTAAATTATCCACAGGTCATTCTTAGAAAACTTTTTGGGGTTTCTGTTGTATAATTATAACAAAGAAATAGATGCATGCCTTCTCTCACTCTCCTACATGAGGATAATAGAATGAGGTGGAAATACAGCCAGAACTGTATATAACCCCCATAACACTTTTCTAAGAACTCTTTTTCTAGCCTCCTAACACAGTGGAGATTTACTGGCTTGCACAGATGTAACTGAAGTTTTACAGATCAGATTGGCTGCACTCCCAGCATGATATGCCACATTTTCTCACTGTTAGGATAAGCAGCTACATATTAATTCAGGTTAAAGAAAACTTTACATTAAATTATAATAATACAGCCAATTTATGGGGAATTTTATAAGAATTTATTCTGTCTTTAGCACCACCAGTGTCTTCTGGTATAGTCCTTCTTTATTCTGTATTCCTTTTTTTTTTTCCCTAGTATTGACTGGAAAAAAATAAGATGTGCTTTGGTATTTTCTAATGTGTAACTCAAATGCAATGATTGCTCTATCAATCATGATTTCTTCATATAGATTCTTCTTGATCACATAATGAAGTATTAGTCAATCAAAAATATCAAACAGAAATAATAACTGTTAGAAATAATTCAAGTTATGAAGAAAATGCTTTATGACTATGAAAACTCTTTGCTACAGTACTCACTCTCACTCAGCATTAATTTCTGAAGTGATTCACTCCTGGGCTTCCTGGGGCACTGTGTACTCTTGCCAAAATGCTCTCGTTTTGGCCATAGGCCTAAGAGGTATAAAAGATATGCTACAGTCGTTTAGACATGTCTCTAGGATATAGGGAGCAGTTTCGTTCCTCTGACGAACACGAGGATCTCAGGTTTTATGTAGTCCATTGTAGCTGGCCCAGAAAGTAACGATTCCATATAAACTTTGATTCTCCTAAGGACCTGGTCACTTTTTAATCCGTCATCGCTAGTTATTTCCCCCTCTTCAGCTTCTGCTAGTACTTCATTTGTGCTGAGGAAGTACAAAAAGAGAAATGAGAGAAGAAAGTAGTTTTAAAGAATTATCTAAATGTACTCACTACCTCTTTCCTTTTGAAGAGGGCCGGTATGCTTCTGACAGGCTTTATCTTTCAGTATTCAGGAAGGTTCACCTAAAGTGACTTTCTTTCTTGTAGTACCAAGAGTTGCTTCAGTGAGGGAACATCTTGGTTTGACCTTTTGTTTCATACGTTACACTTATTTGAAGCTTTGCTCTAATTACAGCATTTTCCCCTTTCAGATGTGATCTCAGGTAATAGTTTCTCTGCAAGTTCTTGGCTCTCTGTCAAGTCATTTGACAGCTAAGTTCCTAATACATCCAGGCTGGAAAATAGAAAATGTACTCCTCCTGATTTTTAATAAGAGAATAACATTCTTTAATCAGGTTAGTTCAGCACAAATTAAATTTTAATGCCAACAAGTTATGATTATGCTATCTTAACAGAAGAGAATATTGAGTCTTTACAGTACTTTTCATGCACAGCATGTATATCTTTCTTTCAGTTCTTTTTTCCCAACTGAGTGAGCAGGTAACCTTCATCTCAGACTGCCATTCTCAAAAGTATTTGAAAGAAAAAATGTACAACATTTGGAATCTCCATCTTTGGGCCTATTCAAAACTGGAGTGGACATAGCTTGGAGCAACTTGCTCTAGCTGATCCTGCTCTGAGCAAGGGCTTGAACTGGATGATCTTGAGAGGTGCCTCCTTGCCTCAGTCATTCCGTGGACCTGTGGCATACCTCAACTCTAAAAAGCTACTGTATTGCTAAGATGGGCTTGTATACATACAATGTGTGCGTGTGTATATATATATGCATGTGTGTGTGCACGTGTACATTTATATGAATTAAATTCCAGCTAGTAAAGAAGAGAATTCTATGAATACCTAAGATTCAGCTGTAAATCTGAACCCCTTTCAGTAGTTTATTATAAATTGCAGTATTTGACATTTGCTTCTGTTAAAAAAAATTCTGAGCTAGAAAAGGAAAATAAGGTAGAAATTTTTAAATAGATTTTATTGAAATTTTATTGAAATACAATATTCTAATCAATGATGAAAGAGAGAACTAGAACAATTAAACCTTTTCCATAATCACTGCCATTAAGTACATTATATTGTCATACCTTTGTCATATTGTGCTTTCAAATATTTAATTAACCATCTGGAGAAAGTATAAAATGTGCAGCCTGTTGTGCATTTTGTATTAATTCACATTTTGCTAATGACCCATAGGTCACTAATTTATCACGGTAGCCCTTGGAGCTTTATTTACATGACTGAAAAACTATTGAGAGTCATGAGGAATATTGTAGAAGGTTTTTCTTTATACAAATAAAAACTAAAAAAGCCATACAAATGAAGTTCTGTAATGCCTTTCACGAAATATTTGCAAGACTAACAGTTTTTGTGCATATTAGTAACATTCAGACACTGAAAAATACTTTATTGAGAATATAAAGTAGTTGAAATACCGTATTTATAACAAAAATAAAGAGATGAAAATAGAAACAACTTGGAAACTAACTGAAATAAAGCAAAGGGAAAATTCATGGCCTTGAAACAGGAAAAAAAATCTCTTGATTTTGATATGAAATTCAGGACTTTGGAAAACATCTTTTCATATTTCAGTGTTAGAACTGGGAAATGGGAAGACATGTTAACAGCTTTTATTTTCCATACGAAATAAGAATGCAGATATATTTTCAGTGCCTGTTAACACTAAGTTCCTTTCTTGTTTTTTCATGTCCTCATAATGGGAACAATTATTTTCTGTCCAATTTGTAATCGAGCAGTGTATTCCAAAGCCTACTTTACATGAAAAAACGTGTACTGGATTCTGTTCACCCTACAAGCCAAGCAAAGAAAGCATCCAGGTGGTAGTGGTACTGCTTCTGGTCCCCCTTTCACTATCAGTGGGGGAGAATATCAGCTCCTGAAGGTCCTAAAGTATAGAAAGGGCTCAGTTCTAGCATCAAGACTTAATCCCTGCGCTGTTAACCTTGCCAACACCAGTGACAGACACCTCCGATGCAGCCAGCGGGAAGCCCAGCACTGCCAGTCATCCCCTAAAATCCCTGGCTGACGAGATGGAAGCGGTACTCCCACGGTCTCTGCATAACCTGCGCCAGGGCTCAGTCACTCTCACAGTAAAAAATTCTTTCTTGACATTCAGAGGAAGCCTTCTACATTTCAGTTTATGCCCATTGCTTCTGGCCGAGTCCCTGCTTCATTAAGCAGTGGGGCCACATTTTCCTCAGTTTTCCTTTTTCTGCTCATGGAATCACAGAAGCCCTTCCTGTTGCCCTTGACATGCCTCTCCAGATCCTACTCCAGGTGGGCTTTGGTTTTCTTAACTGTATCTTTGCATGCTCAGACAGTGTCTCTATATTCTTCCCAGGGTATTTATCCCCGCTTCCACTGTCTGTATAGTTCCTTTTTCTGTTTCAGTTTTGCCAGGAGCTCCTTGTTCGTCTCTGCAGCCTCCCACCACTTTTGCCTGACTTCCTGCTTGTTGGGATGGACTGCTCTTTGGGCTGGAGTAAGAAATCACTGAATATCAACTTCTTTTCTTGGACCTGTTTTCCCTCTAGGGCCCAAATATTCCTGAGCACTGGAATCTCAATGACCGCTGCTGTCGAATTGAGAGAATGCTCTCTGCCTTTCTTTTGTCTTTCCCAAAAACTCTTACCTAAGGTTTGGGAATTGTGTGAGGGAACATTCCCTGTACACAGAAAGGAAATGACTGTCATACTTTGGAGGTTAACAGATTATGGATATGTGCTCTTTCGTGACAGGTGACTTCCATGTCAAAGTTTTGTCCACGGCATATTTCCAAGTCTAGGCATAGCAAATTAGAACGGCAAGTCGGGAGCTAACATTCAGCTTCTAATATAACCACAAGCAAACTAATGAACCACAGAGAAAAGAGTTGGAGACATATGGGAAAACTATGTCTGTAGTCGTGCTGACAAACTGTTAGTCTCCTTCAGTTTATCCCAGACGTTGTTATATTTCTTAAAAGCCTCTGAGGAGAACTACTTACCTTCATAGTAAAGGGCAAACTTCTACCTCAGCCAGTGCGTATCTTCTGACATATTTATTCACCCTGTGCTTTTGATCTTCTGTTCCAGCCACAGCTGAAATTCAGTCAATTCACATTGGGAGTGACTGCAAATCCTGTAGTTGTCTGAGTGCTCCTGACTGCCTGGGTTCTGCGACTGGACAGCAGATGCTGCGTATTTCTGTGTTGCTCCCACTCTGACAAAGGCTGTCAGCGCCCTTCGTGGATGTGGACAGCAGCTCTCCACTGAGCTCCTCAATGGAAAGGATGCCAGCTAACTGGTGCGCTTAATAGTCCATACAGATTCAATTTCTGTATACTTTCTGTGACACTGCCATTACTTTTCCAAAATAAAATTTCTTTTTTTTTTTTTTTGTCCTACATTCATCAAGGCATTTAATACTTGCATTTACTATTATGCCACTACCTACACTTGTGTGAAAATTTAAGGATGCTCAACCTTAGGTAGCATATTCTATATTGATCCGTTTCTGCATTGAAAAACACTTATTTCTGTCATCTAGAGAACAGGGAAGGACCTATGGATATTCCTGAGTGGATCATGACTTGCCTTCCACCCGTGTAAGAGAAAAGGTTAATATAGCAGTGTCTACCATTCTAACAAGTGATTTAATTCTACATTTAAATTTTTAAATACAAATACATTTTCCACTCACCGTTGTAGCAAGTAATTGGAGCAATAGATGAACTCACTGTCTTGTAACACTTAAAGCTGTGGTACTTAATTAAACAGATTACTTTGTTTTTAACATAGGTTCTAGTCAAATAACACAGAGCACAGCAATTATTGAAAACTACCTGCAATTTATAAGGTGATCAGCGAGGACATTTAGGAGTGCTTATATCTGGAACAAGCTTTTTGTATACTGCAATCTGATTTTTGGAGTCAAACTTCTATTCTTGATGATTATCAGACTACATAGGGTAATTAATCCTTTATTACTCTGCAGGGTTAATTTCTTCTCAGTCACACTGGAAATATCAAAAATCATACACTCACAAGACAAATATAAAACATATTTTAGTGTCCAGTGTTGAAATTAAATTGGTTGTCTACCATCAGCACACAAAACCAGGATAATAAATATTAATTCATATTTGTATTTGTACAGAGTAATAAACTAGAAATTGTAATAAACAGTAAATATTATTCCAGGGAAATATCTTTAAAAACATACTATCCATACCTTACTTTTTCTTATTTCCAAACATTTCATAGAAACTACTCAATTAATAGGGTCAGGTATCTAACTCTTAATGACTGTACAAATCACTCATTTACATTTGCATCAAATATACAAAATAATCACTACGTATCTCCTTTACACATTCACATTTAACAGGTATCTTTACAATCTGCTCACCATTGAAGACTGTCAGCTCCTTGAGTAAAAGAAGACTGTATCATAATTCACGTACTTATATCAATCAGTAAAGTTCTTAATCAGGTGCTCTATTTTTCTTGCCTGTATTTGTGCAAAACTGAGGAAGGTTTTCAGCATGCAGGGAAACACAACTGAATTCAAAAGAGTAGAAGAATTCATTTAATCCAGCAATCAATTTGGTGCAAAACTGATTTCATTAAAGATGTAAGTGAAACTAAGGACTTTCAATTCCCATTAAATTCAGTTTATTAAAATCCCTCAAGACTGGGCTTGTCCCACTCTCCATCATCTGTTAGCACAGATCTGTTTTTTAAAGCTACACCTGGCTTGTACAGCATGAAACCCACCCATATACGTTTTCCATAGGTACGGAAGTTGCAAAACCGACGTTAACAAAGGCAGTATATTACAAGTACATGATCTGTGAGCAGGAAAAAAGATCTGACATGCCTGGGCTACAAAACTTTCAGAACTGGGGCAGAACTTTCATCTTCAATTACTCTCCAGCTCCAGCTCTCATTAGCTGCACATCGTATAGCACGTTACTGCACTGGAGCAGTCCTAGGGACTTCTGCCTGTTGTTACGGGACTGTGTTACGACATGACAACACTCTGATTCTGTTACAGGACCGCAATGTGCTGGAAGTCTAATCTTTTGTTTATTCTCACACTAGTTGCCTAATTGGTGGGAAGACCTACATGTGAATTTTGTCCTGAGCAGCTGAGATCAGAATAAACATCCCCACGGTCACATCTCCATTACTTTTGCCATGCGTGAGTCTAAACTAATTTTAATGAGCTGCATAAAATGTCAGGCATTTATTCATGCTTCTGGAGCCTTCAGGTCAACCTACTAATCTGGAGTTATGTGAGATTATTTTAACAAACTCAAGTGAGACCAACCCTTTTTGTGACTTTTAGGACAAAACCATCATTGTTCATGCTTTCAAGACTTACCACTGTATAGTGTAATTAAGCTCTGAAAGGATTTCTTTTCCAAATATCTGATCTGATCTCAAATATTTGTATCAGTATAAACTATAACTGTATGTTTTACTTAAAAAAGAATTCATTAATTTTTGGTAGTTACTAATGGTACACTGAAGCAGAGCTATCAGATATCTTTTCAAGCACTGATTGCAATCAACTGGGAAAAATTGCATTGATTTCAAACAAACTAGGCAAATCTCCGAAGCTGGAACAGGTTAAACACAAACGATGGGTGTACCTCCTGGTGTTTTGTTTGGTTTTCTTACTTAAATTGCCTTGTGTTACCATCAAGCCTTCACACTGATTCTGCCTGCTAATCTTCTCTCTCTCTCTCTCTCTGAAAACAGAGTGTCCTCATCTTTATTCCAGAGTCTGATCCCATGAGGTATGACTGAGTTCCTAGTTACTAGATTCCTGCAACAAATATATCCGGTAACTTTTCCTTAAATCTCACTCTTCAGTCTTAATACGTAGATCCTGACCATTCAGTGAGTTAGTTGTGGGCTGAATGTCTTCATTTAAGAAACCCTATGCGTCTCACATATTTTCATGCATTCATTTGCAGGGTTTCCTGATACAAAATTTCCATTACAGACTAAACACACAATTTGAGGAAAGAAGTTGTTACAATCCACCGAGGAAGCTGCATGATGCTGGTCAGTGGTGGTCCATTGTCTGATATGACACGAATGAATTTTGCATCTTCCCTTCCTGCAGTTGTTCTGGAAATCTGAGGAAGTCAGAAATTTGAAGTGGTAAAACCAGAATGGGCTAAAAATAAAACAGGAGAGGAGGAAACAAGAAGAAAATTAATTAACATATCTGCTCTTTATGAGGCAATTCAGAATGTGAAGGGGACAGTTTCCAACAACAGTTGTTTTTCCCATGCTGCCAATCAATGCAAAAATGGGATACAAGTCACAAAGCAGAGAACTGAAGGCAAATTGCTTTGAATGCTCATTTAGTGTCATTTAGTCATTTATTGATAGGAATGATAGAATGGAATTAACAGAGCCACTGAAATGGAAGATGAAATGCAAATTATGTTCCAGTCAACCGTGTTTTTTGATACCAAGGAGAAATTACACAGTGTATACTTAAGAACCAATAACCTAAACTAATTAAGACATGATAAACTTGTGCTGTATTATTAGATATAGTAGGCAGACGATAAAATCAACTCCTATGCAAATCAGTCACACAACCCAGATTCAGATGTATTAATTTTCAGGGTTTTATCTATTCTCATTATGCATCCTAGTAAATTAAACGTATCTCTATATATGATTTACTTCCAGCCTATTAACTGGTCACTGTGAAGTTTTTTATTGCTTATAAAAGCTTTTATTTGTACTAAATGCTAGCTTATTTTGTCATAACTCCTCCAGGCTTCCAACAGGAAGAGGAGGTGAGGGACAAATATATTTTTAAAAAGCTGGATTTACACTGATCTGATGTACAAAGGTCAAATTCTGCTACCATAGTTTATTATGAATGTATCTCCTTTTCGGAGTGTTTAGATGGTTATTAAAGTACTTTTTCCTTATGCCCTGGGTTCAGAAATTTTCACCTGTTCAATAAAACAGATAAGCATATGGTTAATTCTATGTATATATCTAAAACCAGCAGTTTGCATGGACTTTAACTAATAATTAAAGTTAAGAAATACCCTAAATTGTTTCCTGAACAATGTATTTCGATATTTTCTTGTATTTCATCATATGTAAGAGTGAGAAAAACAAAAAAATATTTTAACATTTAACCATGTATGTATAACTATTTCTACTGCACACTGCAGTAATTATTCCCTACATGGGAGTTGGATTGAACTGCTAAAATCAACAAAACAAATTGCTATCTGCTATAACTCCACTGATTTCAATCAAATTAAAATAGGATTCAGAGTGGCGTCTGTATCCACATAGGATAAAAGCAGAGAAAAATTATGCCAACAGTAGCTACATAGATGGAAATGAGAAAATGGAATCCTGAAGTTCTAACGCCTGCTCCACTGTATTTCAAGTGTGTGTGTCAGCATGCGCGTGAATGTCTCTGTGCACCTGTGGGTATAATTACAGAGGTCATTGAGATATTCAGGATCACAGGTGCCCAACCAAATTTCTAGGTAGACTGTCAAGCACTTCAGTTTATCAGCAGTGAGTTGCACATAAATGCACTTACACCCTCTATCTCCTCCTGCCAGTGTAGCTCTCTCTTCCACTTTTCCCTGCAAACTCTTCAGTTTTTCTGCATATGCCACTTTGGTGCCTGGCTTTGCAGAACATGACATGTGCAGTAGCTAGAGAGAGGGACGGGCTGATGAGCTCAGACCTCCCTGAGTTTTGACTGAAGAACGCTTTCCATAAGTAAAGAAGCATGTGGACTGGAGGCCACGCATTGCTCAAGACTGGTCTAGATTTTTCAAAAGCATAATTAGGGTAGACTATAGCTGAAAGTCCTGTCAAATGTACATTTAACTTTCTTGCCCCTGTGTATTCTATTTAATGCTTTCTTGTTCATACATTTTGTTAAAGAACCATAAGTATAAAATAAACAAAGAAGTGCTTTTGCCCTTTTAGATCTTGGGAAGTCAGACTATGAGACTGCACTCTGTGCATACATGCTTATGTGTATACACGTACCTTTCCTTTCCTCCTTAATGCTACTTTAACACCAGGGGCAATGTCAGGCAGGCTTGAAGGAGATAAAGTCTAAAAGGGTATCAGGCATTACACACAGCAAGATAGATGAGGGAGATCCTGTTAGTGTCACCTTGCAGAAAAGCCTTCACTGTGAAACTACATCTCTGTTAGAAATCAGAGACTCTAAATAGCTCTCCAGAGACCAACTCACTGGACACATTAATTCCATTGTTCACTAGTTAGGTGGCCTTTTTCTCCATCTATCTTGCTACTCCATTTTTTTTTGATTGCTTCAACATTTTTGGTTTTGAGGCAAAGGAAAGAAACTATGAGTTTCCTAAAGTCTACAGGTTGCTTTTGCTGGACTTTGAAATTCACACTGTACCAAGATCAGTGGAATAAAACAGCAGTATCTCTTTGTCTTTCCCATTATTTTTTTTTCATTGTTTTTCTGCAACACTACGTTAGCAGGGAAGCTACACATCTTATTTTTAATACTTATAGGCAGGAAATGGGGATAAACAGAATTTTTATATTTTTATTCACAGGAATAGTGGGTAGCAAAAATGGGAAAAGCAATCCTTCTTTTGTTGAATTATGCTGCAATTCATTTTTAACAGCTTTTCAGTGTCTACTAGTCCAACAGTAACCTGATTCAATATTTTTTTTTTTGAAACTTACCAATCTCTACTCCAGATCAAAAATCTGTCTGGCTGCCACTTTTCAAAACAATTGGGATGAAAAGTCCCAAAACTAACTTACAGTGAGAGAACCAAGTGTGTTTTTCTACTGAAACATTCAGTTAAAAAGGAGAAAAAAAAAACTTTCCCTTCAGTTCACATCAAATTATTTAATGGATTGTTAGTTCTGGAAATATAGAAGCAACATTTGAAAAAACTGATGAAAGTATTTCAGAGAAATACTGAGTTGAGTGGTTTATTGAGCTGCTCAAGGATTCTAAATAATAAAGTTACTAACGAAAACAATTGGTAAGTTTTTTGTGTCAGTTTGTTCCCTATTTTCGACAAAATTTTTTTAAAAAGATTTAAAGAAAACTGTGGTATATTGACCTTGGCTGGCCATGAGATGCTCACTCTCTCACTGCCCCTCCTCAGCAGGACACGGGGAGAAAATAAAATGAAAAATGCATGGGTCAAGATAAAGGCAGTTTAATGGAGAAGGCTACACATGGAAGCATAGCAAAGCAAAAAGATTTCTTTTCTACTTGTACCTGTAATTTCAAGCTTCTTCTAAATATTACTGCCAGCAATAAAAACTGTTAGCTAAAAATATGATCTCTCTAAATACATTAATTACCACATAGTGTCTGGGTGACTTTTTTGAGGTCCTCTAAGTAGTTTGGACTTCTCACTCCTAACCACTGATACGCATATCGTTCAAGCAAGGAAATATTCATTATGGAGGAGAAACAAATACCTCCTCCAGAAAAACAACCAAATCAACCGCTAAACAATATCATAATAAAATATATTGCAGCATTAATTACAACACTAATTTTCTGTTTATACCTAGGTGAATATGCACAGACAAGCTATTTTTGGGCCAGCCACCTCATCCAATATTTGCAGTAACTACAACACTAAATGTAACATGGATGCAGAGTCCTGAGATTCATTTCTGATGTCCCTGTCCTGAGGAATGTTGAGTAATAAGCCATTAGTAGAGTAAGGTAATCTCAAGTTTTTAAATAATTTGAGAGAGAGAGAATTACAAAATTTCATTCTTGTCTGATGGTTTCTTCTCCAGTTACAGTCAGCAAATCACTTTTATGGGATTTCTCATACCCAAGATATTTCAATTTCATGGAATTCTTTCATGTAATGGAAACCAGCAGCACATAGGTTTTTAAAACTGATTTTCTTACTATCAGCAAATTGTGTGTCCCTTAAAAGTTAGAATAGTTCTGAGAAGGTCATCAGAAGAATTCCAGGGTGAAAGTTGCTGTAGCTTAAGCATATTTTGTCATTCTCTTTCCCCCTGAACATTAATATACACGAGAAGTCTCCTTCCTCTTTCCAGTCTCAAGCTAATTTACCATTTCACCAAGAGATCGGAGGAGACAACTTTATATCCTGTAAAGCTTCAAGCCATAAAATCATACAGTAGATTGTTTTAGCTGTGGTACACTGTAACAGACATAATACAATGTCTTGTTTTTTGCAATATTCGATCCGTCATGTATTCTATAAAGACACACTACATTTACTCTATATTCAATATTTTGCATTAGCTGCAGTAGTTAAATAAAGTTAAACAGCCCAAAGATTCTTAATCAGATATTTTACTGAAATTAAACTCACCGAACTGAGAAAAGATTCTAAACTAACCACCTACGCTGTTTTCTGACATAAATAAATGGGTATAGACCTAGGAGTCTTTTGATGATCGGAAATTGCATTATCATTGCTCAGAGGAAAAGTTGAATGTCTGAGCCCACATCCCCACCTGTGGACTGAACTTTGTGCTTCCTATTCTGGTATCATGTCATCAATATACTTTTCAATTCTGGATGCAGAAAGGAAAAAGAAAAAAATTATAACATGGTGCTAACTATTTCCAACCAGAAATCTTGATCATCCTTGAAGAGCATCCATCCTACTGTCTTCTATTACTTGTCCACCACAGAGTCAAGTCCTTTGCGTAGGGATCAACTCAAATATGCTGTTGCAAATATATCGCGTCTTCAATAGAGTAAGGGATTTTCAGTGATACAACTTAGTAAATTTATTCTTCAATATTGTCTCCCTCAGACCACCAGGCAGGATGCAGATGCCTGAATGGAGGCAAGTTTGATCACTTCTGGAGTCCCAAAACAATACCAGATAACTTATCTGGATTTGCTAGTCTGGGCAAGGTATGACATTTTGCCCAGCGGTTGGAGCTGGGTGGAAGAAATTGGAGGGACTGACATTACACAACTAAAGTATTAACATAGCCTCCCAAACTTCCCAGCTAGTCTCCCTAGATCTCTATGTGAGCAATAGGGATATAGTCTTTTCAGATGAACAATTTCAGACTGTTTAAGCTTCTGCTTCAAATTGTGTTCTGGGAAAGGTTCTTTCTAGAGAGACAATTCAGACCAGATACATTAGCTACATAGTATTGTTATCTCAGGTGCCAAAACAGAGTGGGAAGATAGCTATGACAGAGATAAACGGGACATCACCGTGAGTCCCACTTCCTTTCGCTAGCAACAATCCCAGCTCAGCTCAGCTCTTTCTAATGAGCAGGTAAAGGAACTAAAGAAAAATACATTTTCCTCCTCTTACTCTTCTCTTGTCCCCCCATTTTAGTTTCCTCCTTTATTTCAGTAAAAAAAGTCTTTCCGTGTCCACAGAGAGTAAAGAGTCAAAATTAAAAGAGTGAAATTAAGGCAAAGCACATTCATGATCTGGGGTGTTTGTCTTCTCTTGACCTCTGTCTGTTATGTAGGACTGAAAGTGTCTTGTGGGCACCTCTAATATGAAGCTGGCGAGGGAAATGAATGCTTGGAGATTAATGGAAGGTGTTGACAGAGTGAAGCAAGTAATGGCAGAGTAAGAACTGGATATTGCAGTCAAGAATCAATCATGTGTAATTCAGAGATTAAAGAAAAACTGCAGAGTTGAAAATCAGCCTACAATGCTTCAGTCTTTCCTGTGCTGAGGCAATACACCACAGATATCTCTGAACCTATCACAACCCTCACATTTCTATTTAGAGAAAAAAACTAAATGCCAGTTTCAGTCATTCATCTGTTGCTTTGAGCATAACTGTGGATTAAAAGATACATGGATGAATTGACCACACGTAAACCACTGTTGTTTTGCAGTAGATCTTGCATCCAAAACATCTGTGCAGGATGCTCTTTCTTCTCCATGGAAATTCCCTACTCCCTGAAGAGTCATTTTAACCTCAGAATGCCATGGATCAAAACTTTCATCTCAGATGTATTACGTTGGACAGGGACTCCAGGTATCAGTAGGAATTGATGTCTGATCGAAGGGTGCGATATATTGCACAGTTCCTTTAATAATAATGGCAGAGTTGTAAAAGTTTCAGTCTAATAGATTATGTATTGGGGCTTCAAGGTCTGCGTGAAGGTAGCATTTGATGCCATAACAATATATCAGGGCCCTGATCTAGCTTATGATTTTCAGTACAGGGTGGATTGTTTGGGTTTGGGTTTGGGGAGTTTTTGGTGCAACTATAACAAAAACCCGGGTATATAAAAGTGAAAACTACTTTATTTTCAAAACAAACAAACAAACAAAACTTTGAAAAATACTTCATTAAATCTGTAAACTTGGTAAACACTTATATTTAGTTTTTTTCTGAGTCACATTCTATCAAAACAATAGGGGATGTTGTAAATTAAAAGGATGACTTCACAGTCAATAAATCTGTATGAAAATATTAGAGAATTAGTGAAGATAACAGTTTCTCTTCCTCAGATTACTCAATCGTAATAAAACCTTATGTTGACCTTTTGGCCAGAGCTAAAAAACCTGAAATGTATTGACCACCAAATTGAAAGGAGTCATCAATAGAAGTAACAATAAAGGTAAAAGAACAATTATTTTTTGACTGATTCCTTAAGACTTCGAAACTACAGCAGTACTAGTCATTTTGTTAAATGGCTTGGTTAATTTTACTAGGTGAAACTGTCACTCATCAATCTTTTATTAAAGTATTTCCTACAAAATTGTATAAGGAAGCTAAAGATTATTCATTTGTGAAAATGTGAGAGTAATAAATTATTACCTAGGAAGTTGCTGACAAAGTCAAAAATATTCTTGTTTTGACATGCAGACATAATGCTACTGACCCCGAGTGAGTGAGCTGGAAACCACAGCAGAACCGCGCAGTTTGTATCTGTCAGAATAATCAATCCCACACAGCAGCTTTCATCGTGGTTTACTTTGGGAGGTTAAGTGCTGCAGGGTCATAACTCTACACACACCTAAAAGTGGGCACAAGAGCCTCAGGGCTGAGCTCTCCTCCCTGCCCAGAGTCATTGCACTCCTTCTCCTCTTTACCAAAAACCATCATCCCCTTGCCCAGATCTGTTCCCCCTCCTCCAAACAGCTACAGAGTCCTTCACAAGGGTCTGGCCAAGATACAACCAAGCCATTCAAGCAGCTGACATCCAAAAGTCCCAATCCAGGACCAAAACTCTTATGAAGGAGAGCAGGCATTCCCGTTGCCTGTATGACACCAGCTCTGTGTTAGCCAGGTGGAGGGTGGAGAGTGACAGAGGCGAGTGGTGAGATGTGGGGTGGATCAAGGGTACTTATGGACCCACCCAAGATGGACTGGGTCTACCTGAACTGCAGCTGAGAGGATGCTGCAGGGCTGAAAAGGATAATTCGATAGGAAATGGAGGATGTAAAGAGGCAGCCTGGAGAGTTAAACGGGGCTGGGCAGGAGACTGCGGTGAGGTGAAGTTGGAGTTAAAGCTGAAGACTGAAGCATCAGACTGGCTATGAAGAAATTGAAGAAAGTCTCAGAAAATAGCAGATTCACAAATTAGAACTTGTCCCACTGTAGGTCAAAAAAGGAGGAACAGGCGTGGGGAGAGGTTATGTACCCCTAGGAGTGCATCGCCCTCGACCATCCTCCCATTTGGATAACCTCACAGAGAGGGCCTTCCCTCGGGTATCTCTTTTCCCATTCCCTGAAGACGTCTGTGTCAAGTCCTCCTGTAATGTCTCAGTGTGATTTCTAGTCCTACCAATGAACAAAGAGTGAACTCAGACAAAGATTTGTTATTTCTTCCAATTTATATACTGCAGAGACTTTTCAGGGCCCTGACTAGAAAAAGCAATTAGTTTTTTGTAATTGGAAATACTGTACTGTAACTTACGCAATACATTCACATCTGAGGAAGAAAGTTGCAGCTTCAGGGAAGAATTTAAAGAGAAATGGGTCCTAAAAAGTCTGACAAGCTTGCCATTGCACAGTGGGGTAAAATGCAGACCTTATAAAATAGGACAAAATGTCTGGAAAACTATATTTCATTACCCTCTTCCCATGTGATCTATGAGCTTTTCTAAGTTATCCTGGGCCAGTAAGGACACCAGTCACTGACAAGGAGAAGTTTGGCACTGACGCTTCTTCACCCTTTCTTCTTTTCTCTGCTAGAAGCAGAATGTATTGTAACGTTAGCTCTCCAGTCACTGCAGCTTTAGTCTTTCTTTGGGTGATTCTTTTCCAGACTCAAAAAATGACCTTGATGGAGAGGTCACGTTAGCAGTACAGCAAAAGTAGGCAAGAGAAACATCTGGACCCCTGTGTTTAAGGTGAACATAACTTTAGGTGATGTGTGAAGGAAAGAATGTTCAAAATTTGGAAACAAGCTGTTATTCATATTGTTTCACTTTTTTAACTAGTCTGAGCAGATGTAACCGTGCTGTCATTCATTACTTTCTCAGAGGATGCCTTTCTTCCCTGTCACTGCCTTGGAGCTAAAAGAAAAATGCCTGCTGTTGGTTTCAGAAGCTTTGTCTCTACCTCCAGCAACAACAACAGTGTCCCATAGAGGCAAGATTATTACAGGACACATGTCTCAAAAGATGGTATTTGGTTTAAACAACACTTCCGAAAATCAGTATTCAAACCACGTTTCTCAAGGCTCTCTCTTCCCTGCTCCGCTTCCCTTTCTCCCAGCCTGCCTACAGGTTACAGCCATCTCTTTTCCATCTTCTGACCTTTCACAGGATAGCTGCTCCTTCCAGACCATAGGTAAAGCTCTGGCTACCTGTCATGTTCAAGCTGCTGGGTCACGAGACAGTTTTAGCACTCATTTTTCTACTCTATAGTTAGCTGGTGCGTTTACTTAGCTGTCTTGTGCCTGGAAATAGTATATAGCCCTGTACATATGATCCCTTTTGAATTCAGAACAGAAGACAATACTTAGTGGTCCATAATGGTGCATCCTTCCCTTATAGAACAGCATCTGTGCAGCAGCTGACAAAGGATACTTCGGGTTGACTTTAAAAGGAAATTTAGTTGAGCTGTTCTGACTTACTGCTTACTTAATGTAAATGAACGCATATTACTGTACACCTATATGCTGCTGTCTACTACCACTAGTACCACGGGAAAATTCTTTTGCTTGGCAGTTTGCTCCATGGAGTTTCAGTATTCTGGCTCAGCACTGAGAGAGAACAGATCGAGGAGGATTCTCATTTCTGTTATGGACATTTTCAGTAGCACTGAGACGCTCTGAGTGTGAACTGGAAAACAGATACTTTACATAGCAGCAATTATATTCCAAAGAAGACATCTCACTTATGAAATAAATACCCAGGACTACTCCATACTTTCGCTGGTGTTTTGTTTTAACAAGAATGCCAGACATGGTCAGCTTTTACGGGTGGTTAATGGCAAATGGGAGAGACTGAGAGAGGAAGATAAAGCCAAAGATTTCCCTAAAACACACTCTGCAACTAAACTGAGGGTAGTAATAGCCCCAGAGCTTGACCAATGCAACCAAGAGGAACTGGGAAGGGATGTGGAGAATATATGGATATGCACACTCCGTCTCTCAGCAGAATTATTCAGTTACATGATGACAAGAGAAAGGCTCACTACACACCTTTCAGCTCTCTATGCTATTTTAAATTATAAAAGATGTAAAAAAATCTGTGTTGTCCTTTGCACGGTGATATTTAAAATCTGGAATGAATATTAGCTGACTTGACAGTTCCCTTATTACATTTGAGTTTTCCTGATAACATGTACACTCAAGTGTAGCTACCTTGATTCAACAATTTATGTTTTGTTTTGTATTAAGCAATGTGGTGGAGCCATGCAAGTCCATTCACATCAACTACAAGATCTTCTCATCCAGGCTTTTAATTCCTTCCACTGAGAGAAAGATCTCTAATTTATAGTAGCTATATATTTGTCAGAGAGCCAAGAAGTTCTCATCCATTTTAAAGGCAATCCTGTACAATACGCCTTATTCAGAGAAAGTCGAATGTCGAATTCAAAGTGGAAAAAAAAAAAAAAAAAAAAAGGACTAGGTTATAAATCTAAGTGCAGTGTGAAATCAAGCACAGAAGCTTATGTCCTTATACCTGTAAAATTAATGCTCAATTCTGTGACTCTCTTCAATTCAAAAACTCTCAATTGTTAAGAGATTTAATGATGTCTTATAATTTACAGCATGGTGTACTGTTAATATTCACTGATTATTTTACTGGAAAAAGCACATCTTTCATTTATGTGATTTATCACTGTCATTTTTTAAAATAAGCATCCGCAATTGATTTTTCTTCTATTTCACATAAAACTATTACGGGATACTAAAACTACTGAACAATTTGGATATTTTAAAGAGTGCTGTGTCTATAAAATATCTATCTTTCTGTCTGAGTGACCAGAAAGTTTTATGAATCATGTCTAACATGAGTGTCTTCAAAGCTTCCACGAATATTTGTAGTGAGAGACAGCTAGCAATGGTAGTACTCACAAACACAGAATTTTTGTGTGTGATGTATTAAGAAAAAAACTCCACAAGAAACAATGTGTAACATGGTGGACTTTATCCTGTGTCCTGAGGGCTGAAAGCAGAAGAGCTTGAAAAAGATCAGCCCAAAACTCTTTCTCTCCTCACTAAGCTGGATTCAAACCACATTAAATTCTACACCAAATCTCCTAATCCTAATGAAATCAGGACAAAGAACTTCAAATCAAGCTTATGACCTCTTTTTAACCATTCACTTCCTTAGATCCCTGAAGACATGCTTCTGGTAGATATCTAGAATTGGTTTGAAAGTGTGACCCTACAACGGTCAAAGGAACAGCGAAGAAAGATGCCATTTGCCTCTTTGGGCTGGGGATCTGATGCTACGTTACGGGTGCACAGATGCACACCCATAGGAGTGCAACAAGCAGAGTTTGACCTCCTCAGTGCACAAAATCTGTGCAGCTACTGCAAAAGGCCTGGTAGGGAGCGTCTCCCTAGCAAGGATTTCCATGTCAATTTGCCTGTCCCACACTCATCTAGTTCTTAGGAGTCTGAAGCCCCTTCCTCCTCTACTGATTTTAAATTAGTGCTGGTTTAATGCTGTTTAAATGCTATCCGTACCACACCAAGTTTTTATCAACACCAAATTTCAAATTCGCAGCCATAAATTCCCATGATTTTCTGCAGATTTTAAAAGTTTTTCTGTGATTACGGTGGGATTGCTAATTCGCAGATGCGGGAGTAAGTTTTGACACAACTTCTCAGGAACTGTTCAGTAATGAAGGGCAGTGAGGTGTATCGCTTTCTGAAGCCTGAGGTGTGATGAGAGGAGTTCCTTCCTCTAAGACGAGCTGCTCATGAGCAGAGCAGTGCCTGTGCTCCAGAGGAGGTCCGGGAGGAGCACTGGTGGGGAGACTGAATGCAGTGCTGGATGGCAAACAGGGGGAGCAGATCTGTCCAAGAAGAAAGGCAGCTTTCAAAGTGCTGTGCCAAGAACAAGCAATGATGCTACAGTGGCAAAGGACCAGATCCCATGAGCCTATACCCCTTAAAATATGGTAAACATAGTGCTCTGTGGAGTTGAACAGTGCCTGGTTCATCTAGGACAATAAGAAATCAAATTGACATGGGAAAGACTACAGTGGAGAATAGTATGTACTGTCATTGGATGAAGATGGGATTGATCCTTCAGGCATTTTCAAATAGAAAATACTCAGCTAGTTAATTTACACATGTGATAGGACAGAGAAGAGGCAGAGACTGCTATAATTGCCTGAGATAAAGGGAAAGACAAAGCCATTCACAAAATCCACTGCATAAGCCCACCAGCACTATCTAATCTAAAAGTTTCATTTTCTAGACAAGGTCCTTAAGGTTGGTGCACTTCCCTTCAGAATTTGACAACCACTTGTCCTTACCGGGCTTGCAAATCAAAAGGAAGCATGGAGGAAAGGTCTGCTGAGTTTAGAGAAGAGACGATCAGAAGCACATAGAAAAGCTGAAACTTTGAAACTGTTTGTGGCAGTGTGGTATCAAAGATCAGAGGTCTGTACAGCAGCAAAGGGGGGACTGGGCTCTGGCTTAAACACAGCACAATCGACAGCCAGCAGCTCAGGGATGGTCCCGAGAGAGGAGCGCATTGCTGTTTGAATTGCACACAGGGGGAGATTCGATAGCTATAGTTCAAAAATGAATTTGTCAAAATGAGAGTGAAAAGGGAAAGGGACTGGCAGGAAAACAGAGCAAGAGCATGGGAACAGCTTCAGCAATCGCTGTACAAAGGCACAGTGCAGTAAGTCTGTGGAAGAAAGTTGTGCTGGGGATGGGCAGTATTCAGTGTTGTCACCCAGCAGTGGGGACTACAGTTAAAAAATATAGGCATGAAAAAACCATGGCAGATGCACAGGTCATGAGATGTTTTACAACATTCTGGTCTTATGAAGGGTGGGAGGATGTGGCCATGTGTACAGAAAAGCAGCAAGCAAGAAAAGGCAAATGGGAAATGAATAGCTAAAGAGAATGTGACAGAGGAAGAAGAGAAAAGGAAAGCAGTAGCCAGTGCAGGACAGAGCGTGGAAAGTCTGCTGTAGGAAGGAGCAGGGGAGTGGAGGGAGGGAAGGGAAAGACCTGCTGTTCAAGGGCAAAAGTGGCATCACCAAAATCCTGACAAAGGAAATAATAGAAACATACCTAGTAGGAAAAAGCAACCTAAAACATGAAAAAGAACCTGATACGCTTCTGACAAGAGAAAAGGAATGGCACTTGTGAGAAGCTCAGCAATGCCATACTGAGAATGGTGCAAAAGCCCAGGGCAGAGGCATGTCAACAAGAACAAAGTGCCTTCCTTCGGGAAGTGGCAACCGAAAGGCGTATGTTTTTCTGTCCCTCCACAGCTGGTGAACTTTGGTCATTGTAAAGGGACTATTGCTGAAAATCTGGCAGTAGAAGACACAGAGGCAGCTGGGGAGAACAGAAGGAAGAGAAAGAAGCTGCTGCTGCCACTTCGGCAGAGCAATAGTGTCACTTAAAAGAGCAGAAGTGTCACTTAAAAGAGCAGTAATGTCACTTAGAAAATGAGGACTGTCAGTTTTGGGGGTGGGAGTGGGGAGTAGCAGAGTTTCTCCTCTGAAAACTACCTGGACTGAAGTAACCTGTAACTTTCCCAGTGCTCCATATTTAAGAATTCAGATGCAGCTGCTGGGGGGAGAGCACGCTGCTACTGAGATAAAATAGTCTGCACTTGCTGCTGTTCTTTGAAGAACAGAGCTCTGCTGAACAAAGAGGGCTAGTGGTTACTGAGGATCATCTTAGTGTCCCAAAATTTCAGCACACAAATTTTCCCACAACCCCTTTCTTTGCCAAGTCAGGGGTGACGTTCTCAAGGGCCAACATGGGATAATCCCCTTTATTAAGTCCTTTGTCAGTCTTAGTCCACCTCTTAGCACCCCAAACCTGAAGGATATATTTCGTGTATGTCTCTTGAGCCCACTGTCTGCTTCCAGCGGCAAACCATGGCAGAGAGACTGCAGCTGCAACAGTTGCCCCACCATGTGCTTTCACATTCCTCTTCCACAGGGAACTCTGAGAAGTATAAAAAATTATAATTTAACATTTATTATTTATCAGAGAGAGGTCATAATATAGGAGTCTGCAGCTGCTTCCTACTCTCCAGGTATTTAAAAGAAGTTCAAGGACAAAGACCTCAGTGGGAATGCCTAGATTGTCTTGTTTAGAAGGACATGAGAACTGCATCTCCGAGCAGAGCAAAGCTTCAGATCCTGGTAAGAGCAACATGAAATCTGGATGAATGGCTCCCAGTAGTGAGCTTCACTGTCGGCTGCAGGGTGAGTGTGGGAGACAGCTGTGGGGCTCTTCAAGGAGAGAAACTCTGACAATGTTTGACTGAAATTGGTGTGAGATGCCATGCTGAAACAACTCGCTGTGCAACATCGTTCTTCCTTCAACTGGGCATAAATATAACTTCAAAGAAGAAGTCTAACATAACAATATAGAGTCCCACAAAAAATGATGAAAGTCTTTTGAAAAGCTTTCTGTTCTGAGAACTTGAAGCAATGCCAGCAACATCTCTAAAAGACACTATCACCAATACATCTGTCTTAGTTCAAGAGCCTGGAGACAGTGCTGGAGTACCTGCAAACCCTCCTAACCTTTTAAACTCTCTTGACATAAGGATAAAACCACAGACTGTTTTCAGAACTGCATTCGTGTTCGTGTGCTTCCTAGAACAAGGCTGGAGTGGTGCTCAACCGCCTACAAAACCTGACGTCCCTCTTAAGGCAGGAGTGGTCTCCATGGCACTCCGTGAACAGGTTCTCTTGGGCTGCAGCGGGAGAGAAGCTGGTTCACGCAGGCCAACAGAGCACCTCAGGGTGCTGCAGGGAGCTCCGAGTGGCAGTGCGAGAGTTCGTGTAAAAATCACCCATGCCGAGCCATAAACCACTAATGTGTTTTCTGTTCATCCAGACGATAAAGCCAGGGTCAGCTTTTCAAAAAGACTGATCCTATTTAAGTCCTAAGAGAAGGTACTTAGAACTGTTCATCACCTCGCAGCTGCTTCTGTGGTGCTCAGAGAAGAATCTGGAAGGAGAGCAGTATTAAAGCTGGCTAAAACTTTATGATTAAATTTTTCCCTTTGAGAAGATTTTTCTCTTCACTTTTCTGCTGGAGAAGATTTTTACAAGGGTTTTTGAAAGAACTTCTGAATCTTAGTTTCTATCTCTCCTTGCTTTTTGTCCATTTATCAGTTTCCTTTCTTACTGGCTTACCATCATATATATGCAACAAAAGCATGAAGAAATCACCTATGGAACCGTATTTAATATCAAAGGTTGTCAAAAATGAACAAAGGCTATTTCTCAAATACTTGAGGGTTTTGGTATTTAGGACATCCTTTTTTTTTTCCCCCTAAATTCGAATTATAGAAAAATTCAGTGTGAAGTGTTCCAAGGCAATTCACACACTCAGTATTTATCTCTGCATTCAAGATGATGGTTCTTGAGATGAAGGAGACCTTTCCTTTCTCTTATCCTCAAAATAAATTAATAAATAAAAACTGAAATATGTCCATTTCATACACATGCAGATTGAGAGTAAACTCTAGAAAGTTTGTTAGGTTTTTTTTTCATAACACTGTTTCACCCAAAGTATATATTTACTTTCACTTTAGCAAATAACACTCACAATATAATGCAAAAAAGCCCTTAATTTAATTTTGTGTATAATTATGAAAGCTTCACTCCTTCCCAAGATTTGTCTAGAAGAGATAAAATATAACATTGATAACATCTGATAAAAACTTAAATGCAACAGTAGGCAGTTTTTTAAGTTCACATGTCTCCAGAGAACAATGAATAAGAGATAAATCAGTATGATGCTACACATATTATTTAGCCTTTATCAACAATGTTACATATATTTTACAGTAAAGAAGTAGATTACACAAGAGTAGCTTTCTAGTCTGTCGACCCCTAGCAGGCAGTTGTTTCCTATACTTTGTGGAAATTAATTGACCTTCATTGCAATGCTATTTAGGAGGTTTTATTATTATTTTGTCTTGATTTACCTTTTCTAATCCAATATGGAATTACTATATTTGATTTTGAGGGAGGCATTTGAGAGCACTGATACGAATGACTCCAGAAGGCTTATGTTCAGTCTTCTCATTCAAATTTGAAATATGCTTTGCAGAAACCTAGCTCATGGGAACAGACAGGGGACCCACTCCAGAAATTCAATTAATTATTAAACTCAGCAGGGAGCCCTAGAAGCAGGAGGTACTGCCCTTCAGTCATTACTGTGGGCAGAGGATGACATTTTGGTGGAAGTTACAAAATTATTTCAGTCACATGATTTGAAAAGTGAAATATCCCATGGAAAACTCTGCATGTATATTAAAAGTGGTCTGTTCTAAACAGCTGTGTGAATCTGTGTTTCAAAAGGAAGTGACAAGTTTTGAACTAAAGTAATGAATTACCACACAAATACGTATTTACATTTAATTTTGAGTTACTGTACTTATATTACTACTATTATCAGTTCGGTAGTGAGTAAGTAATTTTCCAACAAAAGTGAAGTCATATCCTTCAATTTATTCTTGTGTAATATTCCTATGTATTTCTGTGTAATTCAAACACTATTCAAGTTCACAAATTAATATTTCATCCCTAGTACCTCCTGTAAACAGTAAGTTCTCCCAGTGTATTAAAGAATTCAAAAAGATGTTAACCAGAAGCTTTTGGCAGCAAGGGCAGTGTCAGAATTGCAGGTGTAATACCGTGAATGTGTAAATGCAAGTTTTGTAGCTCAGAATGACTGAAAAGCAATACTGTTGAAATGATAAAACTCTCAGTAAGTCAAAATGGCAAATTTCAAATTTGTTGCTAAATGGCCAACTCTTCTCCTGTTAGATAGTTAGATAGTTATGCAGTCTAGGAGTTTGTATTTCCTTCCATTTTCCTCCATGACAAACAGAAACCACCAACTGCCTTGTAAGTAAAAGCAAGTTGAAGTGATCAATGATATAATGCACAGTGCAAAAAGATATCAATTACTTTATGTATGTTCTGTAGCGGTTAATTCTTGAGTATACAGGAATACAGCATTTCATAACCAAGATAAGAAAAGTTGTCACTTTGCCACTGACTGGAAACATTTAAAGAATTGTGCTATCTTAAATACCAGTTTGACAAAATCTAGTATTCATCTGACATTTATTCTATTATTGTTTCATGGCCATTCCTTTACAGACTGGTTTTAAAATATGCATTTATAGGATCAGATTTTTTTCCTTTTTAAAGCAGCCAAGTCTGTTAGGAATACCAGCCTCCTACACCTCTGCAGTTTCTTGGTGGTGCTTGCTCAATAAAACGTTAAGCAAATCCTCTGTCTTATGCCTACATATAATAGACCTTAGGAGGAAAACATAGCTGCTTTCTTTAATCTCTGATTACTGGAAGATGAAAAGTAGGCATGGTTGGGCTTAGTCTCTCATACTATCCCTTACCTAAGGGGTCGCACTTCTTCCTCTCCATTGCCATCCTCTTCCCACAAAGGAGCACCAAGAAAACAAATTTTTTAAATGTCCATCTTAAGTTCTAGAAGTATTGCTCTAGGCAAGCTTGCTCCTTGCCTCTGTTATTAGTGTAACTAGAACTAAGAAAATATAAACCTTAGCCTTGGCTATCTCATAAGTTTGGGTGCCTTTCAAAATCTTCCGTCCCTGCTCACAACTCTCTCAGCTTCAGAAAGAAACGGTAACTCATCTGACTTATTTGAGCTGGCTCTAAGAGCGAATCAATAGCTGTGTCCCTTTGCAGTTTCTTGTGTTGCTGCTGTAAGAGGCAAAGGGAAGACAGAGCGCGCTACCCCAGGTCCCTTCGGATGAGCTAGCTCCAGTGTTAGGCACCGCGCATCTGCATCAGCCTTATGCTGCCGTCTGTGCCCAGGCTAATTTGTCTTTGTTAAGAAGCAAAGATAGATGGGGCTTCTGGGTCCCAAGCTAGCATTGTTTGGCAGTAAAAAATATATCTACACACATGTAGACATATTGAACCAGTTATACTTATCATGGAAATCCCTGCTGCATCACTATTGCTTGGTATCTTGTATCCTCTCTTGCTTCCAGCCTCTAACAGTGAGTCATAACAGGAAAAGAAATAGGGTGCTAAAACCCACATCCTTAAATCTGTACATTCAACAAATAATACTTTTACAGAGAATTTGTCATTTCAGGACTCTCAGTATTAAGTGGGAGAGCATAGTCTGCTTTTCACTACCTTTTTTGCTCATCCCAAAGATTATACAATGAGAAATCCAGAAACAAAATTCAGTAACTGCCAGTCAAATACTTAAAGGCCAACAGGTGTCATGAATGTACAGTTGGACTATTCCTTTTGAGGTTAAGAAGATATTTGCATGTAGTAATGTATAATGGAGATGGTGAATAAAATGAGCATTTTTAAATTTCCTGTTCCTCTGAATATCTCAGTGACTCAGTGAGCACCGCGGTGAAGCTCTGTACTTTACCATAGTAACAGTAAATGCTGCTTTTTGGATGCCACACACTCTATAGCCTCAGAGAAAAAAAAAAAAAAAAAAAAAGGAAAAAAAAAAAGAAAAAAAACACTTCAAGGCAATTCAACTGAGAAATTCCATACATGAAATGAAAAGAAGATTTCCTAGTCTTCTCTCTGTCATAAGAACTAGCGCACCAACTGAGAGAGGGGGAAGAGAGGAATTACAGCTTTCTAGGTCCTTACAAATGTTACTATAGAAAACAATCATAGCATAGAGTACTGTGCTTGTCTCTTTGCAATAGACAAGGATCTGAATTTTGCTTTCAGGAACAACATGTTCAATGATCAGAGCCCAAACTGATCTACCAGTATCCCAAAGCTCAAATGGGCTGTAACATGGAATTTCCATTCCATGAAAATTTTAACATTTTTAACCATCATAAGAACCAGAAAAAATACTTATTCCTCCTAGGAGAAAAGGTTTCTGAAATGTTATCTGTGCTTGACAAGACCAAAGAACATTTTTGCAAAATTGACTAACTTTGTCAGTTTTCCGCCCCACAGGTGGAAACTAAGATAAAGCTGACTAAAAGTTAAAAAAACCCACATAAAAACAACAATTTTGTATTTGACAGAGTGGGCAACTTTTGACATCTTCTAACCTTATTTGCATCAGCTACTACCAGCCCTCTGTACATAGAGAAAAACAAATACAGTTCGAATGCACAGAAAGATATTGATGTCCTAGTGACACTTGAACTATAATTATTTAAAAGAAAAAAGATAATTCGAAATACAGTGCCATTTTACAGTAAGTCTTTCTACACGGAATATTTTCAATGATATACAGCAGATAGGAAGTTTGACTTTTGACTGCATCACAGAAAGATACTTTAACAAAGGGAATCAAATGTGGGAGTGTATTGACTGTCCTAACATTGTTGGAGTAACTAGATTTAGATGAAGTCCTAAATTCCAAGGATGAATTCCAATTAGATGAAGTCCTAAATTCCAACAGTAGTACTGTCAATGGAAAGTATTTAATACTATTCTGTTTCAGCAACCTCATCTTTTCCTATCTTTCAACGTATTTGTACCTTTTGCCCTCCAGGCATTTCTCTACGGGACCATTGCAAACCCAGAATTCTCCTTATGTGCAAACATTCCCTTCATGCATGCTCGGCACTCCCTTGAGGTCCTTCCTCCCTTCCCTCCATGCAGCACATCCTGCCTGCTCCAACCAGGTGTGACACAATTTTACCTCTAAAACCATAAATCACTGAAAGTGAAAATGAAATGAAATTAAATGAATTGAAATTAAACGGGAGAGGAGAGGAGAAGATATAGTCACTGTACCATGTTGTTGGACTGGAAGGTGTGCAGATAACCCTGAGGAGAAAGTGCTTTTGGCAGCTACAAAACAGCTTTTCAGATTAATGTTCATGAGGTACTTACAGAAGGTATGGTGAAATTACACAACCTTTCAAATTTTCAGTCCATTTAACAAAGTGCTTCCAGTTTCCATTTTATATCAGCTGAAACAATGAATATTGAACAAAATGTTCATCTCTATCATGAGTTTTTTATTAATGTCTATATTCAGAGTAGACTATTTATTAAATAAAGGAGTTAGAAGAATGAAAAGCAATGTAGAGCCATTGGCTTTTGGCAGTTCTTGTTAATTTAATTATTTTTCTCTTCTGAGTATAGTTCGAGATGTTGCTGGACATTTAGAAAACAAGTTTTTATCTTCATCTTCTTAATTTTCTCATTTTAGTAGACACTCTGCTCCTCCTAAATGTGTGTAAGTTCCTCTTGTTTTGACTAATGTCTTTTTATCCAGTCACACAGTATAGCTCTGCAGCTGTTTTCATAAAGAGGTCAAGTAGAATAAAACCAAGCAAGATACACAAGGTCTGGTGAAAAATAGGGTGGAGGAACCACTGTGGATCTGATTCTGCTGGGAGAGGGGAAGAAAAGTCCCCATACACCATAACACTTTGTTTTGCTTTTTCTCCAGTAGTCTGGTTTCAGTCTGGGGGATTTTGTAGCAGAAAGCATGCACGGTTTGTGAGTAAACCTGATGGTACTTGGTAGCCAGGATGTGGCCCATGGGCCAATCTGACTTGCAGGACCAGACTGCCTGCTGGTACGAATCTGCACCCCTTCAACAGAGCTACTCTATCTCTCCATTTCAGCATTTTCTTGAATTTTCTTATTAGAAAAATCTGAGCTCTGTGCAAAATTTCAACTACTATAACAAGGCCAATGTTTCTAGCTTTGCAAAAGAAAGCATCACTGATGGTCCCATAAAGACTACACTCAAACGAGAGGCTTGACTATTCCCTGCCTGATGAAACGGCGAGTCCTGGGCACGTGTTGACCTCTGTCCTTATCCACAGCCTGATTTCAATGAGATGGAAGTCCAGGCATGCAAGATTAAGGTAGATGTGGCATACAGACTAGCCAGCTCCCTAGTCTGAATAACAGGGAGATCAGGAAGCACCGTAGGGCAAATCTTGCCTATGGTTTAGATTTAACCTTAGAAAACCTGTTCTCTCATATAGTTTAAAGAAAAATGCAGCCTTACTTCCAGTTGGATGTATTAGATGGGCCAAGAGATCATAATGAGAAATTAGTGTACCGTCTGCTAAGTTTTTTTTGTTACGGCCATCTCAAAGTATTTGTGGGTTTGTTCTTGTTTGCTGTTCACTTACCAATTAAAGTTACAAAACCAAAGAAATGCTCAGCCTGACCAGCCACCTTCAGCCAATTATTCGTAATCCATACAAGGCTGCATAAAGTCAGGAGAAAACTGCAAAACAAATAAAGGTATAAAGGCGTATCTGGAAAACAGAAAACGTATCAAACACTACAATGGCAGACACAACAAAACACACCCACAGAATAAAGCATCAGATTATGAAGCAACCAAGCAGCTTTTAAATTTTTTTTTTCTCTTCTGCTAAGAAAAATAAAACTACCCAGGGAGGTAAAGCTGTTTTTTCCAATTGCTGATACACATGCACCAGTACAATGAAACAAGACAGACGACATGCACAAACACCAGAACTAATTAGATAGCAGTGGAATTTCTGGATATGGCATATATATCATTTTAAGCACTCAGTGCAGGTTCAGACTTAACATGAACACACATACACACACATGCATATACAAACGCAGAAAAAGGAAATAAGTTTTTCAAAATGGGATTTCTTATCTGTGAAAATGTGTTGTCTGCCTTTGCCTACGAATGGGTTAGATTCAGATAACAATGTACAGTTCTTTACATTTATACTAGTAGAGCATTGCTGGTTTAAGGAGAGGAAATGGGGGCAAAATTGAAACAATGGAGAATTTCCCTATGTAATAACTGGCTTTGCTCAGTATGAAATGTTTTCTCCATATAAACCACTCTACATTTTAAAATCTATGGTACAGATCTCAGGAAATATTTTGTCACAAATTCCTGTTTTCTATTCTTCCGTTTCTGGTTAATATTGCAGAATATTGAAGGTCAGCTATTTCTGTGAGCTGTCGATAAAGCTCTCCTTTTTATTCTTTCTGGACTCACTTTACAGCAGTTTCATGTGTGAAGCACAATAAGGACTCATTCTTCATTGTTCTTCAAAGTCACTAATAAGAATCATAAATATAATAACATGTACAACTCAAGTCTATTAGCTCAGTAACTGTGGTGCCTTGCTGAAGCATCTGTCAATAAACATTTCTCAGGTTTAAAGCCTATTCAAAAGGTAAATGCTGAAAAATATCCCATATTTGGCAGTTCAGAAAATAATTCAATTTTCTGAATCTCCCTCTGGCACTTGTGGAGTCCATTTTGAGGCTCTCCAGTTAAAGCTTATTCACTTTTATATCACTGCCTAAATGATCAAAGCTAGAGGAAAAGCTTTTAGTCCTACAGAGGATAAGGAAGCTTGTATTTTATCTGACTCTTCGTGATGGGACTCCATGCTCAAACTGATCTAATTTGCTCGGATATAGCAAGAAGGAAAATACCTCAGAATCAGAGCTAAGAAGCTGCTGGCATCACTGGAAAAGAGGAAAGTTTAGCATGAATAGGGGAAAAAAAATTATGGTTTTATGTTTTTATTTGTTTATTCTTATTGTTTCTTTGACATTTCATAATAATATGCCACTGATGGGAAACATTTAAGCAAAGAAAACATTCTAACTTTTTTAAAGGACTGGGACAAAGTGAACTGGGTTTTAATAGTACTTAGCTCTGGGAGTTTCTTCTTTTAAACTTTGCATTCCTAAGTGAAATTTCTGGCAGTGGAAACAGAGAGTAATGTAGTGTTGAGTAATTCGTATGTTTTACAATGCAAAAAGAACTACTAATATTTAGAAAATAGTGGATTTTAAATTATTGGTTATTTCCTTTACTGATACTGTCAATATTAATACTTGACATTACATTAATTCCCATGGTAATCAGATATTACAGCAATATATGCAAGCAACATAATCCCACCAAGATGGAACTGGCAAAAGTCCAAGGAGCTCCTTCACAGGGACCAGAAATTAGTTATGAAAAGCAGTAGTCCAGCTTCTTGACTTCTCAATTATGGAGTGCTGTATGTAATAAATCTTACCAAGGGATATTAAAAAAAAAAAATAAATCTGTGTACAACCAAATCTACAGGAAGTTTCTACGTACAACTCTTCAGGTAATACAGCTAACAAGTGACCTCTGCATTTGACTGTGACACTGCCAGAAACAGGACCCTAAAGCATAAATTAGTTTGAAGACCTAGCAGAAGTGCATGTTTTGCTTAAATGGAAGCAGAAAGCAGAGGTATTTTCAAAACCCACTCTTAATCTGTTTTCAGGTGCCTAAATGTAGTAAGTAACCAGGTATAAACTGTCACATCTCATTTCCCATGAGTTCTTTTCACCAGTCAACTCTCTGCTTCTGTTGTCAGTGTACTTGTTCATTCATATACGCCTTTGCCATCCAGACTACACTTGCGCAGTAAGAGTCTATGTGGTTATAAACCTTTGCAAAACTCAAGGGAATACATTTTTCTTCAAAACAGTGCATCTAGAAGGAGGATCACCAGCTGTCCTCGCTGGATACCTCTAGGTTCAGCACTTCAGTCTTCGCTTTCAAAGAACAAAACATCTTTATAGCTGGATATCCAGAAAATTCATCTAAAGTTTTAGGAACCTGATCTTGATTTCTAACTCCCAAGCATTACAAAGCTTATGATGCATAAAACTTGCTTGAGTGGAGAGGCTGCTTTAGCAGAAGCCTGAGAGTATAAATACTACCACTCTGCTCCAAGAGCAAGGGGCAATTCTTCTACCGCTTCTTAATTAATAAAAATGCAAACAAAGGAAACATAAATTTCTCAATCCACATTCTAGCCCATGACTCTGTACTGCACATACCTCTTTGCAGAGGAAGGAAGAACTAGCTACATACAACGTTAACAGACCTTCAGGAAAAATTGCAAGATACACAAAGATTCAAAGTATAAAGACAAGAGTATTGAGAATGGGAGAGGATACTCTCTCCTAAGATATCTCTTACCATTTCTAATACAAAGTAAAAATAAAAAAATATAAAACTATTTGAAGCAAAAACTTTAAGCTATACCATAATGGCTGTAACAGACCCACAGGCAGACCTTGGAAGAGAAAACATACTTTGATACCATGTTTGGAACAGCAAGAACAATGACCGTTAGTAGCGTTTTCATCCTGTTCTTTTTCCAGAATCTATATTTCTACACAGGAAAGAGTTATTAACTTTAGTTAGTGCCGCTTCTTCTCCTCTTTTTCTTCACCTTACAAAAAAATGGTTCTTCTCTACGCTGTCAGGCAGACAGTGAGAGAAGAGAAGAAAATACATGAACTCATATAGAGTGGGAATGTACAGGCTCACACAGATCAGAAACTGCCAGACGGATACTTCCTTAATGGATTGGAAATTGTGTGAAAGTATCTTTTCGCAACAAGAGGCCAAACCATTTGGAACAGGCACTAAAAGCAAGTTGCCAGCCAGGAGCACAGAGCCGCAGAGCGGTGGCACGGCCCTATAGTCATCCGTCTCCAGTGCATCTGAAACTTGGCAAGGGGATCCGTTCGTCTCTACAACCTCAGTGAATGAGGTTTTCTAGTTGTGCAAACAGGCAGATTCTTCTCTTGTGTGAGTGATAATTCTGTGCACACCAGGGGAGTTTTCTATTAGTCCTAGCCTGAGATCCTGTAGAAGTGACAAAGGGTACTATCTGCTTCAGAAGTGGTGTGTTTTCCAAATCAGATTACAGCAATGAAGACCACAGAATTACTGACAACAGAACATCAGTGCGGAAAAAAAAAGTTTTGCTGAAGAAAGTGGTGTAACTCTTCAAGGATCTTATGTTGCTGGTCACTTCAGGAACATATTATTCAACAAACAGATCAAAAAATGTAAAGCAGTAACAGATTCCAGTGTCAGAGTTACCATCATATTTTTGAAAGGAGAGAGATGTGTTACTTGCATTTCACAGATTTGTTGAGAACAGGTCCACACATTGTTCTACGGTATGAAGGCCCACCTGCACACCATCCAGATGCTCTAACTCTCCCGGAGAAGGTAAGACAAAGAATACTGCTGCATTGAGGCAGAAGAATATAGACATCATCAGGAAAGTTCTCAGGGAGTGGACTCCCAGTGTGGCTGCTACAACCATGTTTAATGTTCTGTGCCCTCCTGCCACCTTTTCTGCACCAGGAAGCCATCTGTGTTCCCTACTCTCTTCTTACACGGGGCCATCCACAAGAGACCACCCGTTCCCCTCTTCCCCTTTTAAGCACACCTACCTGCATCTACCACCACCGACGGTGGGTCAAGGTCTCCCACTCTGCACACACCTCGCCACCTTGCAACATTCATCGGTACCCTGGACCCAATCCCAGGGAACACCCACACTCTCCACTTCTTCCATCTGCACTCATTCAAGCTTTATGGCCGCAACCCACCGTCTCTCACTCTGAGTCTCCCTGCAGCATCCAGCCCAACCAATGTATTCTGACTCCTGAAAAACTGCTGGCCAGAGGGTCTGTGCCCTTCCAGCTGCCTGTGCTCTCCACAGATCAAATAATCTTCTCTATAGCTGAACAGTCAGGATTTACTCAGCAGCTCACTGCAGATATTATCACCCTGGGGGGTGGGGGACCTGTAATGTACTTAATTAAATGTATTACCTGTGTTTAAAGTTAGCTTTTAACACTTCCTGCACAGGTCCTGCTGGCTTTTCTTGTGGCCTAAAGCAAGTGCTAAGGAAACTGCAGCAGGCAGAAAGAGGAAATTAGATGTTCACATCAAAACATCGCAATAGCTTTGTCTTAGAAACACTCTTTTGGCAGTCACTGCAGAGAAAACATCGAGGCTGAAACGGTTGCAGGGTTCCAGCTACCCCATAACCTCCTCAGACCACATCAACTCTGAAGGTCTGAGAGGGCACACATCCTTCTGAGCTTTGCCACCTGGCTTTGAAGAGAGACCGTGTACTCCATTCGAGTCAGTGGCTTTCTTGACATAGACATTGTGCGCACACGTGCGTACGTGTGAGTGCAAGCAGGCACACGCATACGGGAGAGAAAGATTGAAGGAGAAAGAAAGAGAGCGGGTTTCGGTGAGCTGAGTGCTTATCTGAGGCAAGTTGTGAAACAGAAATGTAGAATCCTTACCCTACTTCAGTCTGTCACAGTAATAAGCTCCAAATTTTTACAAATACGAGGAAATCCTCATACCTTATACAGAAAACTAAATTCAATAAACCTGATTTAAACTTGAAAGATGCTTAAACAAGTTAATCACTTCTGTTTAATTTTAATTCTCTTTCAGAATTTCATCTCTATATGAAGCTGAAACTTCGTTTTAACCTCCTTTTTGTTAACTTATTCATTTAAAATATGGCGAGTCTCATGGCGATCTTAAAGTAAGGAATGAATAATGAATGGAGATCAATCTGATGACTGTTATCAATGTCATTGATGGAGGCAGCAAAACATTATACCTTTGAGAAGCAGTCTTTTAGATAACTGTTAATTTTTGCAGATTCTCTTTTTAAAAGCGCTTAAAAATCACGGTTTGATGATTTTAAGTATAACTGCCTTCCACACATCCAGTTTTTTCAAATGTCCTCCTATGTCTTCCTGGAGGTGAAGGGCTTATATTTTCATGCTGTAAAGCTGAACAATCTGTTAGCAATGGTGGAGATAATGAGCTGCTTCTCAGATAGTCAGCAACATGCGCTGAATTTTATTAACATGCCAATGAAAAGGTACCTTCCTTTTCTGGGGAAATGAGGTCAGTCTACTGATATGCTAAATATGACTCCTGGAGCCCAACCTCTTCCACACAGATGTCAGCACAGTAGCCTAATTTTCTGGTCAAAATAAAATCTCCCTTTCGTAATGGAAAATTTTGTTGGATTAGGGAATCATGACATTGCACACTAGATTTTACAGCAGCAAATCCAACATGCCAATGGTCTGTTGGAGGAAAAACAAATAACCATTGAATTTGATAATCACACCATCTGGAGTTCAGACATTCACTGTAAAATGAAATGAAGATATATAGCAAAGAGTGAACGACATCGAAGAGTAAAAAAAGAGCGGATCTCATATGGGCAAGAGACTGATACAATCAAGTTAATCAAAGCAAACCCCTTTGGTTTGGATAGCAAGTTACATCAAATAAGACATCTATTTCCTTCATGTTAGCTTATAATCTCTGAACAGCTTTTTCCCTTTCTTTTTTTTTCCACAATCCAAATGACCAATTATTATCAAGAGACCAGTTCAGAAACATTTACTTTTCAGTGTTCATTGAGTTTATTTTCATGTTCCATTATCAAAATCCTTCCTCCAACTGAGGAAACATCAACTCTGTGCACCTTCCATGTACTCAGAATAGGAGTTTGTTTAAAGCAACAGTTGGGGGCAGACTGATATAGAAGTCTGGCACTCTGCATACATCTTTATATTTTTATTTATTCAGGTTAATTTACTGAATTTCTGTCCAATAGGAGATTTCCTCCTCTGCACTTAGAAGTTCTTTCTCTAATACAGGAATTCAGCCTTCACTGAACCATCTAAGGGCTCTTTTCTCAAAGGAGATGTCATGAGAAACACTTTGTGCTTGTGATTTATAGACTACACACAAAGCTCATAGTAGCTCTTATTAAGCATTGCTACTTGTAGAGCAGTCTGCTGTGGTATATAAGGAAATCTTGTAAATAACATTGAACAAGATAGACAAAACCATCCTAAAGCAAGATAATGAACATTAGTTTTATTCTTAGCTTCTCAGAGAGCATCTGTGGCTCATTTGTGGCTTGGATGGCCATAAACATGGGGGAAAAGTGAACGTGCTGAGGAGGAGTCTTGCCTTGCTTTTCTCTTTTCTCTTTTCTCATTTCTCTTTTCTCTTTTCTCTTTTCTCTTTTCTCTCTCCTCTCCTTTCCTCTCCTCTCCTCTTTTCCTGAACAGAAAAGGAATATTTCCATTTTCATGAAAAACCCTGCTAGTTATAATCTGTATAATGCAGAGGCAAAGGAATTCTATAGGAAAGCCCAAGACAGGATGGTACGTAGCACAGTACGAGTATATCCTTAAGCCACAGGTCTGTTATAGTTTGAATTATAGATGAAAAATAAGCGCTTTAATCTGAGTTCTTTAAGTCAATGTGACTTTCTTGTGAGAAAAGACATAATACTGTTCTCTGAGAAAGGAGTCAAATTTGTCATTAGACATGTTACAAAATCAGTCAATTTTGTTCAAAATTAGTATCTGTAGCCTTTTGATCTTAAATAACTGTAGTTAGTCTAACATCAATTTACTATTTTAATATTTAACAAACTTTTTTAAAAAAATCAGTTTTAATTTTGTCCCAATGGAGAAGAAGTGCAAAGACTACCAAACCTCTAGGGCCACGATCTCTTCAGCAGCTGAGAGTACTACAAAACAGTGTTTATGTTTCTGGCATGGTCAAAGGATGCATGGGCTTACTCAGGGATGCACTTCTAACTGCTGGCTTGGTAATCATAGGTGATCTGCTCATACCTCTCTTCTTTTGCTTACTTTGGACACATATGTATCCTTCAAAACTGGAATGTTCCCTATAGAGGCATAACATTTAGCAACACTCATGGCAAAATATATACAGGTAAGACAGTCATTTGTTTAGTATACTTGTGTCTCTTTTCAATTTGAGCAGTGCAAAAAGGAGTGCATCTGGATGAAGACCCTGTGCAAATATTTAAGCATGTAAGAACATGTTAAAAAAAAAATCAGTGAGTTGCCGAATTTAAACCGTTTAACGCTACTCCCCTTAGCTCATTCAGATCAAAATTGATGGTTCATACTGTTCCCTTTTCCATCTCCTTGTTCTGCTGTCACCCACAACATCTGCCAGCCAAGCAAAAGCTAATAACTATGTGCCAGCCTCAAACGAGACAGGATTCATGCTCAAACTAGGGCAATATCTTTGCATTCTGCACAAGAGCACTTGGAGGGTCATGTAGTTACTAGGTCTTTATCAAAAAATTATCACTGTTGGCTGTTATGTGGGTGTGAAAACAGTTACCACCCTGTCACAGGGCACAGACAATCAATGACACGTCATTAATACAGGTGCCTGTACATCACAGCTCTGCGTACCAGTCTTACGTGGGAAAGGCAACATCAGAGAGCATTTGTTCCTTGGAGGCTGGCGTGTCTAAGACTGATTCTAAATCCAAGACAAACTTTTTCCAGATACTTCGAAGGTGTTTACAATTCATTTCATATGCCACTTATGGGTATCTGAATTACACGTCTAGCATGCATAATTATTATACAGGCCATGCCATAATTCTTTATACCTTTTAGTGGTAATTAATTTTAAATTAGGTCACCTTATTTATGGATTAGCCAAAATAATTATATCTTGAAAAATCTTACTCACTGAAATAATCTTCTGCCATTATTTCTGTGCTCATACTCTCGGCCTTTTCTAACCTCATACTAGACTCCACACTGGTGCATAATTCTGTTTTTCTGAAAGGCTGAAGGTTGCAGTATTTCTTATTTTTAAGAGCCTATCAAGGATTTTAAATAATGAAATCTCTAAATAGTGGGGAGTTTCTTCTGAACTCTTTGGAAATCTTAATGTTTCACACATAGAATTGCATTAATGTTTCAAGTAAATCAAAACTCTGCAAACATCCATTAACTATCTTTTCTACTTCTGACACTTATATTTACTTAATTTTAACTTATTTTTCAGCAACCAATGAGCATTATGTTAAAAATGTGAGAACAGGAAATTTATAAGAAATGTTTATTCTAAACAAAAGTTGCTCACTGGCAATATAAATTTGCTGAGTAGTTGCAGAACAAACCCCTTTTTATGCTACATGGTCTTTGGACTGCTTCAGAGCCTCCACACCCGCCTAAGGCAGAAATCCTCCCTTCTTCTAGGCCAGACGAGCTGTGAAAGCACATCACCTTAGTCTGGGCTGAAGTTGTAGTCCAGTGAGCCATATCCCCCCTCCCTCCCAAACTCTCTCTGAGGTCTGTCTGATAGATGCAGGAGTCAGGATTGTCCCTAAATTTGCTCAGTCTTGCTAGCCAAGGTAGAAGGTTTTTGGCAGCTGGATCTTCTCCCTCTGCCCAAGATCACAGCCTGACAAAATTTGTGACTGATGCCAAGTCATACGTACCACGGTGTCACATCTTACTGAGAAAGGAAATAATTTTATATACCAAGATAGTAATAATTTTCATTAACAACATCATTTCTTTTACAGTCTGTGGCTGATAAGATTAGTAATGAGTTTATTTGACACGTGTAGTTCTGGTGTCAGACAACTGGACTCGATGACTCAGGAGATCCATTCCTGGCCCATGTCCCTCTCCAATGACAGCAGACAGACTACAACTGACTTGCAAACAGTAAGGTCAGTACCTAATTATAATTCTTCAGACCTTCTATTTCTTTAATTACACATGTACTTAAAACACCAGCCCTCTTATCCACGCTCTGTCAGCATGCAGTTCAGAATCCACAGCTGAACAGAACTTGAGGTAATTCAGTTCCCAGTTTTAGGGTCTGTTAAACACTCCTCATTTCAAAGCAGAAATTTAATTGATTTTCTTGCACACAGACGGGCCTGCAACTGGTGTTCCTTTCCATCACCAACAAAATTCTCAAATACCTTCCCGTGAAGGAAGATGTCTGTGGAAAATGTGCAGTCTTGAGCAATGGTAGTAAGGAAAAATAACCAAATACTTATGCTAACACCTTGAAAAATATAATAATAATAATAATAATAATA
>NW_009597336.1:0-2392 GCF_000690535.1 Cariama cristata
TATTAAAAATAATATTATTAAAGGTTATTTCACATTTTCAATAGGGTGTTTGATCCTTAGGGTTCTTTGTAGAATATTTACTTGTTTTATTCTATTTGATATGCTAAGTTTAAGTTAACAGTTGGAAAGCTCACTTTCTTACATTTGAACCTACTTGACATTTCCCTGTCACACACCATGTGGCAATGCATCATTGAAAGTTAACATTATACTATAGCGGCAGAATTACAGGAAGTCCTTTCTAGTATACAGGTTTCCTAAAGACATATTTTATACCTGTGATTGATCTTTTTTAAAATTATTGTAACCATAACTTTTTTTTCTATTAAAAAATATAAAATGAAGGGGTAGTCAGACACATCTTTTACAGGTCATATGTGTATATTAATTACTGGGTATCTGTGCTGAGACTGATAGTTAAGGAAGAGATTCTAAAAGTCTAGTAACTGCTTAAACAATGATCTTGGTATTAATTAAATCATTATTCCACAGCGGGTCTGACTATATGCTGTTCCAAATACTTATAGTTAATGTTAAAATATTTATTTCCTAATTTTATTTTCCAAATTAATTTTAAATATCAGTTAATGTCAGTAAATATTTAACCAGGAAAAATCTCTTCTCTAAGAAATACTTTTGAAAAATACAGTTTTACTGCTTGTTCATCAGGACCATTTGTTATTCATGTTTTCACTCTTGTCAAGTTGAAGAAGACTAACCAGTAATACTGATCTATGTTGGATTCTTTTCTTATAACGGTTGTCCATCTTTGACCATCTTGCTGTCAATTCAGGTTTACAGGCAAACATTGACATTTACTCCTATTTTATTTCCTTTTAGCAAAGAATATTGTAGGCTTGGATGCTCTGTTTGCAACAAATCTCATCCAACTCTTCAGTTACTGTAATTCAAATCCAAAGAATCTAATCAATGTGTGTAAATCATAGAAACATAGAATGGTTTGAATTTGAAGGGACTTTTAACAGTCCAAACCCTCTGCCACCATCAGGGACATCTTTCACTAGATTGAGTTGCTCAAAGCCCTGTCCAACCTGACCTGAACGTTTCCAGTGTTGAGGCACCCACAACTTCTCTGGGCAACGTGTTCCAGTGTCTCATGACCTGAGAGGGTGGTGGAAGGTAAAGAAGATGGAGCCAAATTCTTCTGAAGTATCCAGTGACATCCAGTGACAGGAGAAGAGGCAATGAATATCAACTGAAAACTACGAAATTTCATTTAAACATAAATATCTTTTTAATCATAACAGTAGTCAAACACTGGAGCAGGTTGCCCAAGGTGGTGTGGAGTCTCCATCTTTGTCTGACTGTATACAGCCTTTAGCTCCAGATGACCCTACTTTGATCGTGGAAGCTGGCCTTGATAGATTCCAGAGTGCCTTCCAACCTCATCAACTATTCTGTACCTCAGTATGCTGTCACTAGGGCATCATATACTTCCTGGAGGAGACTGAAGAAGAGATGTGGTGTAATTTTATGTTTCCAGGGTGTGCCATTTAAGGAAAGACGATGGTCTGGGTTGCTGTGTTATTTAACTATATAGGAAATAACAAGAATTCCAGTCCATAATTCAGTAAGAGTTTATTTATTTACGCAAACTTGAACAATAAAGACAGAATTAAGAATGCTAGTCAGTCTTAGAATATAGTCTACCCTGTTACCTAGAACACCAGTAGGAGACGTAGTTTTAAATTTCTGTGAGAGGAACAGGACTGAATTTGAGAATCATCTCTGAAATCACCAATAAATATGTTAACAACATACCTATATGCCTACATTTTCATTCAGTTTATTTGTTTTGGAGGAAGCCATTTGGCAAGTTTAATCTTAATTTCCGGCAGAATGAAACAGAATTTTTTAAAGATATTTATTTTGAGGAAATATATTTAGCTGATATCTAATCAAATCACAAAGTATTCTTCTAAATTCAGTGTCCACCATATTAAAATATTCAACTGTTGATTTGCCAGTGGGCTTATTTTATTATTGAAGCTGTAGGTTGCTTTTTTTTAATTAAAAAACATTAAATGGAGGGGTGTTCAGGCACATACTTAAAGTTCTAGACAATGTGTGTATATTATATACCCAACATCTCTACTATGGATCCAACCTGCAGATCCCTAACCAGTCCTTCCTTATTTGTAAGTCCAGCAGAGCACCTGTCCACATTGGTCCTCAATCACCTGTGTTGGGAACTTGACTGAGAATGTGAGCCTTATTCCAGTTGTCTGCAGAAGGCCTCATCTACCTCTTCCTGATCAGATGGTCTATAGCAGACACTCACCACAACATCACTCACCTTGGTCTGCCCGCTAATCCCAACCCACAAATTCCCAGCGAGTTCATCACCCATCCCTAGGTATAGCTCCATGCA
>NW_009597336.1:2423-7383 GCF_000690535.1 Cariama cristata
CATACTGGGCAACTCTCCCTCTTTGCCTTCCTGTCCTGCCTTTCCTAAAGAGCCTGTATCTATCCATGGTAGCATGCCAACCATGTGAGCTCTCCCACCATGACAGCATTGAAACTGTGAAAAATGAATGGAGCCAAAAGTAATCTAACTTTGTACATATGCTTGTTGAGAATGTCTCTGGTATTGTTATCCTACAAACTGTGCTCGGGAGGATCCCATAGAATACCAAGTGTAACAGATGGAAAAAATATCTGGGAGTATGCTGACAATTAATACCGTCACCAGTCTTCAATCTTCAATCCATTTGCAAACTCATTCTGTTTCATTTTACAGATGCACCATAGATGTATCTACTTCTCAGGAGGGTATCCTACAGTCTGTCACAGAATGTAGTTCTTGTTTGCAGGTCTTCTCTCTTACTGATCATTCAGGCAACTTGTACAAAGTAAAAAAAAAAAAATCTCCAGTAGGAAAGACAGATAAAAAGGCTACATCTAAAAAGGCTGACAACCTTAAAGATTGACAACCTAGCTTCAGACCTTTGTCATCTCTCAGAAAATAGGCAAGTAGACTGTGAGGGAGCGACAGCATACTCTTAGCAAATCTTCAAGTCTCCATTCTCCTAACAGTTCCTGGGATGGTGAGAGGGTAGGACTAGAAGGCTGATTAAGGACTGTACACATTGATGTTTCCCAGAAAAGAGCTCCCCAGTTCAGTGTATATGTACTGAACATACAACTAATATTTACCAATAGCCGATTATGTTAAAAATGAGAGAATTCTTTGCCTGTAGTTCCTACTCCTTCTGAATATTTACCATTCTTATCCTGAGCAGCCATCAGTCACTCCATTGACTCCACAGGAGCCATTTCTATGCACATTTTAAACAATCAAATCTAAAAAGTCAACATGAAACTAAGGTCACAGAATTTCTGCTGTTATGAATTTTGCTACATAAACACTTCTTGATAGATTTAATATGGCATTATTACTGTTTCTGAAGTTAGTTTATATCAGAACCTAAAGGAGTAGTAATATCTTATAAGGAGTAAGGAATAATACCTGTGAGTCTAAACTTACTATTTTTCTCAAATAACAGTTCTAAAGACTATTTCATTTTTTGCCTCTAGATCAACAAGTGTTATAAGAGTCTTTGAGTATTTCAAGTAAAATCCCTGTAGATGTAAAATATATGTTGTATTTATACAAGAAGTAAAATGAGTGTTTATGATAAATTTGGAAGGAAGAATTAAATGCGTAAAAATCCTGTTGCAGTTAATAAAAATATTCCTCTTTCATATCTTTTATTTAAATCACTAGATTAAAATAGCTATGTGTTCCAAAATCTATACCAACAGATAGCAAACCTTTGTTACACCAAATATGTATGTAACTTGTACCTGTAGAATATTTTGTTATAAAGGTGTAAGTACTGCTGGTGTACATACAAATGACTATTTAATCCTCAGGTCAGTTACCAGCATGTTAGCCATATGTCATGTAGGAGAACAAATGTTTTACTTTAACAGGAAAAAAACATTATACTTGCCATATGATTTTCCATTAATTGCAAATTTCAAATGTGCAGCATGGACAAATCTCTATGGGATTTGTTGAATCTCTGTATTTCACCACAGGATGCTTATTTATCAGCCTCCAAACAACAGAATTCTGTAATGAGAGGAATTAAGATTATTTTTAAAAATTTGTGAGATTTGTTATGAAAGGGAGTTCTACAATGGATGAGCAGTGACCAACAAGGAATACTGCTGCAGATGAAGATAGATTAATGTCAGTTTAGGTTCTGTGAAACAAAATTATCTTAGCATTTATAGTACTAATGGAGAATAGGTTATACTGAGAATGGTGGGTGAATCCAAAGTGCTGCTTTGTTGTTCAGCTACAAAAATGGAGTTCCAAAAGCAAACGTGGACACACAATAGGGGTGAACACCTTACTGGGACAGTATTGACATAGCCAACACATTAAGTCCTGGATCACCAAAACAGACAATATGAAACAGCAGAAAGAATGGTGTGTTTGGAACATATTTTTCTGTGTAGTACTCTTTTCAAGGTTTCATTTACGTACCTTTCTGAAACAGGAGTATTGTCTTGGAAATTGTTTTTTTCTTTTGGTTATTCAGTCTTTCGCTTTTGTTTGATGACATTTATAATTACATTCAGTCCAGCCTGAGTGGTGGGCATAGTCTGAGAGTACTTTATTAACTGCATTCCCTTGCCAATGCAGTCATCAAAATAGCACTGTCCAAAATGTTACACAGCCTTAGCACAGAGACAGTCAGCTTAGCAGTGGCAGCAGTGCCACTGATTACACCTATTTGAAAAAGCTTCTTCTTGAAACCTCAAGTACATGCAAAGCCACAGGAATGAAAATGGTTGAAAACAGGGGTTTGTTTTGTTTGTTTCCCAAGACTGGTCTCAATTTGCCAATTTACCCATTCTGAGACTGTTTTAGGACAATCCTTACAGCAACTTCTCTGAGAAACACTGGTTTTTCAAACATTTTGGATTTTTGATTTTCGTTTGGTTTGGTTTGGTTTGGGTTTTGTTGTTGTTGTTTTAATACAGGATTTTTATGTTAACAGAAAAGGTCATAAATTGATTTTTTTTTCCTCTAGGGATAACTCATTTTAAATGCTTCCTAAATATTCCTAGTGCTTGCTTTACAAATAGTAACACTAAGAACCAAGATCAAATAAACAGTGTAGAGTGAATGCCTGGTTAATAATATAATTCACGATGTGTACTCTTTACTAAAAGATATTTTGTAATGCTTTCTAAGAATTACAGATATACGGAAAATGAAATGGGGTTTTAACCATATATTACCGTTCTACTTGGACAAAATTACTACTTGCTTGCTTGTCTCTTTTTTTTTTCTTTACCTATGAATACAACATTTGGTGTTGTATGTTATTCACTGTTGACTATGTATGTGTGATATGCATATTTACTCACAAAACAATAACATTAAAAAATATAAAATGCGTGTTTATTGTATGAACTTGATGTACTTTTTTTCCTATGATATCTTAACACTACAAGCAAATCATAAGATGTGATATACAACTTTGTCTTTTGTTAGTTTTAAAAGACAGTCCATGACAGTACATGTGAAAAATAACATACTGCATACTGTAGGAAAAGGTACCAGAATCACATAGTCAGTAGATCTTTATTCTTCCAATGTGTTCACTTCAGAGCCGGGCTAAGTTAGATTCGATAAAATATGTGCATGATTTTCTCTGTCTTTTTTTCCTGACTCAAAATGCTAACCGTCTATTTTAAAGACTGCTCTTTTCATGATCTGTCATTTCAGGCTTTAATCAGCCATAGTCACTAAAAATCTCACAGCACTTCCCACAAAAGTAATCATCATGATTTGTTAAGTGTTGACACTGGACTCATCTTTATACCAGACACAAACAAAAACAAGAACAATTTCTGACTTGAATATCTATGTTCTCATTTCCTATGTTTTATAAATATTCACTATGTTAAATACAGTCCTAAAATGTAAGGAAGATATTTTAGAAAAAGTAGAAAAAATGGATTTTGATAATATATAAAGTTAGTCTTTTGTATGTGAATTATATAACACATTGTCATCTGCTTGTGTGAAAATCACCACCAAATAGCAATTTTTTTTTCCCCCAGTGCATGATATTTCACTAATTTTGATCTCTGAATTTTCTTCAAGATACTCTACGATTTTATTTCACCAATTCCTTTCTTTGTCATCCTAAAGGTAAAGAAGTTATATTTAGGCACTCACTATAAATTCCTTGACTGGTTATTCACAGGATGTTAAGTTCAGAGTCCTCTGAATATGTGTTCTGTATCACATGTTCTATTTACTATATGTTATTGCATTTTATTTTTTTCTTTTTTTACTATATTTATGCTCCCTACTTTGCATTATCTCTTTGTTTTTCTATTAATTAACCTATAACTTTATTAATTTGTTAGTGATCATGTGAATAAAACTAATTCAGTTTTGCCGTTCTTGAGACCATGCAGCAATTTTAATTTATTTTATACTGTTTCTAACACTTAAAACCTTGAGGTTTTTAACACAGCATGCAGAACTAAGGACAACCTGTTCTAAAAGGAGGAACAACTCCTTGGTATTTATTAATTATAAGATATGCAGTCCACATCTATGGTCTATATGCTTCAGTTAGTGGAAGCCTTGCAACCACACTTTGATTATCAACGCCTATAATCTCCATTTTACTGATGGAGAAACAGCACAAAGGTAGTACCTGGGAAATATGTGTTAAGAAATGTGCAGTAGCAAATGACTGTCAGAAATAACATAAAATTCAGCAATATATAATTACTTGAATTTAATTTTTTTTTTATTCAATAGTTTACTCTTTCTCATATGAAATCAATTTAAGGTTTGAAACTAATTGGAAACAGTAGTCTGAACACTGTGTTAAAGAGAGCCTATGCCTAATAAGATTCAGACTGAAGTCCCAAAGCTCACACTTTTCTTGATTCTAGACTGCATTTCTGGCTGCTATTCCTAGTATTATTTTTATGCTGCCTTAAGTGATCAATGGCCTAAAAAAAACCCCAAACCAACAACAAAAAACACCTATGAATCCTGAAATATGAATATCTTTACATCAGTGTGAATACCCTGATCATTAACGATTCAGTAAAGATCCTTCATCCATGCACATTCATCCATGCATACAGAAAGAGAGGCATATCTGCACAAAGAGGAGTAGACAACACATCTTACTTAATCAGTTCTATAATCAAATATTTAGGCTGTTATTTTAAATAAATCACTATGATTGAAAAGTTAGTGACACTTGATGTCATGATTTTTTTAAAAAAGGGAAGAATTTTTGAATCCTAAATACAGGGGTTTTGAAACCTAAGCATAGTGGATTGCTAAACCGCCCAGATGGGATCATTCCTGC
>NW_009597336.1:7414-29736 GCF_000690535.1 Cariama cristata
AACCAACAACATTCAGGGATTTCATAGAGAAGTCCAGGCATTGGAGTTGGAGGAGCTTGTGTGGTGGTTTAACCCCAGCTGGCAACTAAGCCCCACACAGCCACTCGCTCACTTCCCCTGGTGAGATGGAGGAGAGAATCAGAAACATAAAAGAGAACTCGTGGGTTGAAATAACGACACTTTAATAAGTAAAGCAGAAACCGAGCACACAAGTGAAGGAAAACAAAGAATTCATTCACTGCTTCCCATCAGCAGGCAGGTGTTCAGCCATCTCCAGGAAAGCAGGGGTCCATCGTGCGTAACAGTTACTTGGGAAGACAAATGCTTTAACTCTGAACGTGCCCCCCCTTCCTTCTTCTTCCTCCAGTTTTATATGCTGAGCATGACATTGTATGGTATGGGATATCCCTTTGGTCAGTTGGGGTCAGCTGTCTCAGTTGTGACCCCTCCCAGCTTCTTGTGCTCCCCTAACCTACTTGCTGGTGGGGTGGGATGAGAAGCAGAAAAGGCCTTGACTCTGTGTAAGCACTGCTCAGCAGTAACGAAAACACCTCTGTATTACCAACGCTGTTCTCAGCACAAGTCTAAAACATAGTTCCATGCTAGCTACCATGAAGAAAATTAATTTTATCCCAGCCAAAACCAGAACATTCTCCATCCCTTATTTCATTCCAGATTTCTCCGGGATCCATTCAGTTGCCCGTACATAGGTACCTACTGCTATATGAGATGTGGCCCATAGTTTCTCAGGTATCTTCATAGAGTTTGCATATTTAAGAAGGGACTTCAGAAAGTACTCATGCTTTTGAATTAGGAAGTGAGTGGCAGGAGAAATATGCTGAGGCATCTCAAATGGTATAAGATACTTATGTGTGGGATACCGAACTGCATCCTTTCCACTGCATCAATTTCCACTGATTATAACAGGAGCTGAGACACCAAACTCCAAACTCACACGTCAGTGCTTACATTTAGTGATCGAAGTATAACCTCCAGTCTGGTTAAAACATCTACAGTCTGGGCCATATGGGCTTGATCCTGTTGTTTAGACATAGGTGTCAGTGTTATTTGAGATGCTCTGTGATGTCCTATCTAGTTATGAAGTTGCTGCTCTGGAGCAGTGCCAATTTCTTATGAATGCTGTGTCATGCCTTTCTGGCTTTATGCAACAGTTTCTAGAGCATCAAATGGTACTAGTCATCTATGGTTAGGAATCACATCATTGCCGAGTTCAGTTTTCTCCAGTGTTGGCTGATAATGAACAGGGATTTTTCAATCTCATTGTTCTGAGATGCCTTAGTTCCACCTAAGTCCTAAACAGTAATTTACATACTTGACTGGATCTCGTCTTTAATCATTTGTTGACACAGGACATTACTGTCATTTTAACAGATTAACAAAATCAGCTGCTTTCCAGTTATCATTATTAGGCATGCTTGGAATATTTTCAAGGTTTTTTTACCTTCTAAGTTTTTCCTATTAAGAGATAAAGACCCTTGCATGGATTATCATGTATAACTTCTGCTTATGAATATTTGTTCATTTTTCATGTTATCAGTTATTCCTTGAACTTGTTAGAAATATGTTGATTTCTCAATGAAAAAACTAGCCTAATTTTTCAGTTCTCTTTGATCTTTTGTTCCATTAAATTCAGACGTTAATTTTTTATCAATACTTTCAAAGTTACATTTGCTCAGCTCATCTTAATGTCACAGTAAAGCTCTGTCACATAACTTGCAGAAAAAATAATAAAATATATAAAAAAAATTACTTTTCTTGATGAAGAAACCAAGCTTCAGCTTTCTTGTGATGATATGGTTCAAAAGGATAGCAGACTCCTCACCATGGTACTGCTTTACAGTTTTTCTTATTTGATTCCTTAAGTATTTTTCCCTTATCGTTCAGGGTTTTGTTTTGCATGTCACAGTTATAATACTTTACCTGATAGCAAAGCAGCACTGTGCATAACATTGGGTGATTTATAGATTGCTAATGAAATATATTACAGATAAAAATATGCTGCATTTATATATCAATTCTCTTTATATATCAGTTTAAGAAGGATGGGCCTGAGCCATTCGATACTTGCTAATAAGTTCTGTAAAACACTCAACGTACTGTATTTAATGTGTTTGTTGAACCTTTATTGTATAGATAGTAGTTTACAAAACTGATTTACACTGTTGACACTTTTTAAGACCAATAAGTCTTGCCTTTTTTTACTGTAGATGCAATGATTAGTATTAGAGTGAAATCTGCAGATTGAAGCCTGGTACCTTATTTAAAATAGCACTGTAGAAATGCTAACAGAAATTAAAATTGATTTGATGACAGTTAAAAGACAGGTGGAAATCATCCTCGTCATGAGTAATTAGCAGCTATACTACTAGATGAATTGTCATCACTGCCTTGAACATTGCATAGCACACAATAGCAATTTAAATCCAAGTTTGAAATGACTTTATATGCATTGTTTGTTCACTTCCTTTTCTTTTAGCTACCACTCATATGTGTAACTTCAGGTATTTAGTATTTATATCATAAATAAGTTCAGAAACGCAGACTATTTGAAATGTAGTCCTTAACTTTCTTCTTTTTAATTACAAAGTAGCGACACGTGTTGTTGCAAAATAGTATAACAACACTGGAGATTATTTTCTCTTGCAATCATAGATGCCAAGTGTTTTCTTTTTCATTTTTGACTATTAATAATATTCTTCTGATTAAAAGACACTTTAACATAGCTGTTGCTTATTAGCTTTTCAAAAGATTCAATGGATTTGTTTTCATCATTGTGAAATAAATTCCTGTAACTAAGAAAAAAATAATGTTTGTCTTCATATCTTCTCTGGATCTCTAATTCAGTGGCCTCTGATGAATCTTTACAACAGCTACACTGAATGTCTTCAGATATGTACATTTTCTGATAACTTTCTTTGGCCTAATCCAGATTGCCAGCTGCATGGTTTCTTGTTCTTTCAAGAAATGTATTATTTCTTGGCCGTACTCCTGTGAATACATACAGTTTCTATCCTCGGAGGCTCAGAGGTTTTCAAGATCTAAGTGGATAAAGCCCTAGCAACCTGGTCTGACCTCACAGCTGATGCTGCTTCAAGCAGAGGCTGGACTAGAGACCTCCTGATATCCCTTCCAACGTGAATTACTCATGTTTCAGTGAATAAGTCAGTGCTCTTGGATCACACTAGCAAATGAACTAGGAACACTCATGCTACAAAGCTGAACTGCTGTGCTCAGATGAAGAGCTAAGATTCTGCATCAGTAGGCTGGAAGTCCTGTCTTCTGGAGACTGACTTAAACTGATGATCTGTAACACACACTCACCCATAAGTTACATGCATATAAGAATAGGGTACATTTTTATATCTGTGTAAAATTGTTGTCCAGTTCTTTTATGATTAGCTTGTCTTTATGGTATATTAAAGAGACTATAGCCTTCTTTACTGACCTCTTGATTCATTAAATGTTTCTCATACTTTTTTCACTTCACTTTAAATGACCACTGGAAGTTAGCTTGTCCCCTACGTATTATTTTCCATTTTACATCAGGTCCTATATATTGTACATCACCTATTTTCTTAAATTGTATTATTCATTTGTGCAAAATGGATTTATAATCTTTTCATATTTATTGCTCAGAACCACAATACTTTCAGAGACTGAACATGACCACGCACATTTCATGGGTCTTCTCTATTTTGTCTTCCCTGTGGCAGTATTGCCCATTATTCTTTGATAATTTTATGGACTGAAATTTGTCATCCCCAAGTGTTCCTCTAATTATAAATGTAACAATAGTAGATTGTTACTACCCTTGCATTCATGTTCATTCAGCTCATTTAGTTCAACATTTCTTATATATACATATATCTGTTAAAGATTAAGTCATGATCTGCTCCAAATTTGCTCCTATATATGTTACAGATAATGCTGAAGATTAGTTTCACTTTTGTTATTCTGTTACTTCTCTTGAAAACTTTCACTTAGCCCAGTACAATAATTTATATTGTGAAACTGCAGATATAAAGAAAAAGGAGACCATCAGATTGCACATTAACACACTCAGCAAGGACCTTGTTGCTGCCTCTGAAACCACCAGCTCCTATTCAATTATAAACTGTGGTGATTGCACAGAAAACTGGGAGGATCGGTGAGCCTGGGTAGAAAGAGAAGCCAGGAAATGGACTATGATGATAAAAGTTGCCTCCTTCTTCCCATTCTGCTATGGGGAGGGACAACAGGATTCCACACTTTTCTTTACACTGGTACATCACAAAGTAATGTGATAATATTTGATAAAGCTAAATAATACATATTTACGACAAAAGCATAGTTCTCACTGGGAGAAGAAGGAATTGTATTTTGTACTCAATTAATTTGAGATCAATCAATACTGATGGTAGAACCAGAGATGTTAGATTCCTTTTTTAATTTTCTTTGGCCACTTAAGCAAACATCTCAGTTTTAAATTACTGCATGGATTTTATTTAGTCTTTGTCCTTTTCTCATTCCTTTATCTTTTGCAATTTTCAGCCTGTTCTTACTAATTAAACTTCATACACTTGCTACAAAATCAAGAAAGAACAAACTGCATGTGTATTCATAGGTGTCCCATAGAAAAAAAAAAAAAAAAAAAAAGGAAAAAAAAAAGTAGCTTTATCTGTCTATCTGTCACATCAAGAGCTTTAAAGAAGCCCAGACATTATATAATTCCCATGCACTCTTAATCTACTTTGTGCATATTACACACTCAGACCTTTCTAAATTTATTGTAATTAGACTTATGTATTACAAAGGGACTGCTCATATTGCTCCTACCTAATCTCTAATTTATATGCAGAAGAGCAAAGTAAAAGAGTTTAGAATTTTCACATTTAATGCTCTTTTTACCTAATCAAGTTAAACAGCTTAGTAGCTTCCTTCCCTGTGGTTCCCACTTGATTTTTTATTCTTTTTTAATAAATTAGCGTAGTCCTAGGCAGGCGTTAATGCTACTTCGGTAACCATTCTCTCTTCATTGTTTGTTCTCTGAGGACACAATAATTCATCACTCAGAAATAAATGGTGAATGACTAACCCTTTATAAATAATCAGTTTATAATTTAAGTGCTAAAGAATCCAGATTAAGTTTAAATGAAGTTTCTTTCACTATGTGTTTTCCTCCATTCTTTTCTCAAAACAGTATTAAAATTTTGCCTCCAAAGGGAGGAGATGAGTATAAATAAAACTGGATTAATTTTGTGAACTCCTTCACAGAATCAGGCTTTACCATCAGAACTGGTTCTGATGGTCCAAGAGGTTAATTTAAACTTTGCTTTTCTCAATTAAACATATCCCACTGAATCGTATTAACAAAGCATCCTACTTCAGCAGCTCTTGTAATCATTTCATTAAAAGCATAACTTTTGCTAGCTTTCTGGTTATAATAATTACTGACATACACTCTCAAAATAAAACTGCTGCTTATTTCCTTCCTTTACCTTGGAATATTATACTCAGTAACACACAGTACCATGTCCATATAGACAGATATAAGTCTGAAAACACATAAATGAGCACAAGACATCATTAATTAATTCAGTTTCGGTTATTAAAAAAAATTCTGCATTTACTTGTCATTTGACTTTAGATATTTTGTTCTCCCTGGTCAGAGGAAAGTTTTTTTCTTTCTTTCTTTTCTTTTTTCTTCGGAAAATAATAACAAAAAATCAGACATGTTTTTCTTTTTAACTGAAAGGTGAATATTTTATATACAAGATGACTGAAGTCCTGATTTATTTTTTTGGGGGGGAAATAGAATTAATTTTACAAAGACCATTATCAAGTTAGCATCTGTCATATTCCTATATGTATAACTTGACAGTTTCTTTTCAGTGTTAGAATTAGGCTTCTTTCTTCGGTTGTTTACTGCTTATATTTATGGTCTTGAGAAAGATATAGAAGAAATTTATGGAACACTAAATTTAAGGAAATTTATTCAAGAAGGTAGAATTTGAAAGTTTAAGTAAGAATAGAGGAAAGAATTAAAGCTTCCCTGTCTGAAAGCATATGAAGAAACAGGAAACAAAAGCACAGGTTTAGTTGATAGTGTCTTATGCAACACATTTTTAATTATCGTTCAAACTACATAATAGCTGAAAAAACTATCCAGTATTGATCTTTTACAGTGTCATTACAGTAGTAACATGCAGGCCTGTTTCCACAGCCTTCCCAGTAAAATCTAGACTCCTGTTAGGTTTTCCATATCAGTAAAATAATCCTATGAGTTTGAGGAGACTTGTAATGCAGTCCTCACTGTTTCTTTTACACAATTGCATGGTCAGCAATGAATAAATGGATTTCCAGTTTGACTGATGTTTGCCTTTTACAATGATAACATACTGGATGATGTTGCAAAGATGATATCCTGCGTACCTTCAGTTATAAATAAATAGTAAAGTATAAACAAATAAGCAAATAGTTACCTTTTAACAAACTAATAATGTTTTGAAACTTTTTACTGCATCAAAGATCTCCAAATATTTGTCTTTACTGCAGCAAACGTTAAGGTAAAAGAAAGCAAGCAAAGCCAAACTCTGCCCTGAGAGGTGTATGTGTTGTTTCTATCTAACTGTGATTGCAATCCTGTCTTTTCCAAAAATAAGACAGGCATTTATGTTTCAGTTCATCACATACCAGTGGCAACAGAAAAACTAAAGAAGGTCTATGGTGATGGAAAGCAGCTTGTGAACATTTTTTGTGTTGGCTCTTTCTTTGATTGCTTGAGATTGATAAAGCAAAGCTTACTAAAGATAGTGGTGGGTTTTTTTCAGACTGACAAATAGAAAGCACCTGCTCAGAAATCTGGTGGATTTTCTCAGCTGTCATAAAAAGTAAAGAAAATGAAGACTTCATCTTCCTGTGTTAGGACTATTATCCTATGTATTTTCAGAAGACATATAGCAGGTGACAGTAGCTGCCTGGTTATTGATTTTTTGATGTTTTTTTCTTTTTCTAGTGAACTATAAACATTTATAGAAGAGTATAAAAATAAGCATCTCAGTACAAGACCTTTATTGAAGGTTTTAATACATTATTTGGATATATAAAAAAAAACTATTTAAAATTAAGTAGTACTGATACATTCAACTTTAAAATATCACCTGATGTCACAGTGATTATTTATGTTTTACAGTATAAAATAACATAGAATCACAAAATCATAGAATCATAGAATCAAAATCCTACAGAATGACACTTTGTCTTTTCTATCAGTCTATGCATTCAATACAAATACATCCCAGCTAACTGTTCATTAATTTCCCAAATTTTAACAGAGTGATTGAAATTTTCCATATTGAACCTCTGCCTCAGGCTAATTTCTCTCAAACAGAAGAAAGGATGAAGGAAAGAGAATGAAAGCAGAGGCAAAGGCAAAGGCAAAGACAAAGGTTTTGGGACCTTTTTGTCCACATGAAAAAATCCTGAAATTATGTATTTGTATACTGCTACTGGCCACAATTTTCAGAATATGTTGTCTCCATTTTAAGAATATTCCTTTTGCTCTCTAGATATTCCAGAAGGGAAGAAAAAGAGTGAAAGCAGAAAGAGAAGATTCACTAATGTAACAGAAAGGTGTAAAGTGTTTTAAGAATAGTCAAAGGCAGCAAGAAGGATTTTACAAGTACAACAGCAAAAGGAAATTTATGGAGAATGTGGACTTGTTGAAGAATGGGACAGGGGGCCTGGGGACACGACATGGAAAATGCTAAGGTACTGAATGCCTTCTTTACTGGTAAGATTTGCCTTCAGGAATCCTAGTTTCCTGAGGGGTATTCTAGGGGAGGAAGATTTACCCTTGTGGGAAGAGGTTGAGTATGTAGAACACTTAAAGATACTGGATATGCACAATTCCATGGCACCTGAGGGTATACACCCAGAAATGCTGGGGAACGTGTCTGATGTCTTTGTGAGGGTACTGTCTATCATCTTTAAAAGGCTGTGGCAACTGGGAGAGATTCCTGAGAACCGAAAGAAAGCAAATGTCACTCCTATCAACAAGAAGACCAAGGAGGACCCAGGTACGTATAGGTTGGTCAGTCTCACCTTAGTCCCTGGGAAAGGTGATGGAACAACTATCTTGTAAACGATTTCAAGACACATGAAGGACAAGAAGTTGATTTGGAGTAGTCAGTAATTAGTTTTGAAGAGGGAATCGCCTCTGGCCCACACGACAAACATCTCAGCACATATCTCTTGGCTGCCCTAACTTTCCTTTGGACACACAATTCTAGCCCCATGGCAAAAGCACATCCAGAATTTCTCTTTTGCTGAACCCTAACATTAACCCTAACTTTAACCCTACTTTCTGGCTTAGGTTGGGACTTAAACCTCTACCTTTGGCCTACCCTCCAAAATTTCTTCTCAGGACACATTTCTTGGCTGCTCTAATTTTCCTTTAGCTTCCCAACTGCAGCCCCACTCCAACCGCACATCTAGGCTTTCTCTTCTGTTGTACTCTAACCATAACCATAATCATAACCCTTACCCTACTGAGACTAAGACCCCCACGTCTGGCCCACACCATCATCTTCTTCTCAGTATCGATCCTTCAGCTGCCATAACTTTCCTTTGGCTACCCAATTCCAGGCCCATGCCAACTGCATGACTAGGCTCTCTCTTTCACTGAACTGTAACATTATCCCTGGAGTCACATTTAATCAACCTGATCGCCTTCTATGGTGACATGAATGGCTTGGTGGATGACAGCAGTGGTTGTTGTCTATCTCAACTTTAAGAAGGCTTTTGACACTGTATCCCTAAACTTTGTCATAGAAAAGCTGATTGAGTATCATCTACATATGTGGACAATGAAGTGGATTGAAAACTGGCTGAACTGCAAGGCTTAGATTTGTGTTCGGTGACCTGAAGTCCTGTTGGAAGCCAATCAACAGTGATGTGTCCCAGGGTCAATACCATGTCCAATACGGTTTGACAACTTTATTAATTACCTGAACAATCAGGCCAGAGAACATCCTTAACAAGTTTACCGTATTGGGTTTATGTGGCAAGGTTTTGGAAGCAGGGGGGCTGCAGGAATGGCTTCTGTGAGAAAATGCCAGAAGCTACTCCCATATCAGACAGAGCCAGTTCCAGCTGGCTCCAAGATGGACCCGCTGCTGGCCAAAGCTGAGCCAATCAGTGACAGTAGTAGCACCTCTGTGATAACATATTAAAGAAGGGTAAAAAATGCTATGCAAGAGCAGCTGGGAGAGAGGAATGAGAATATGAGAGAGAAACAGCCCTGTAGACACCAAGGTCAGTAAGGAAGGAGGAGGAGGAGGTGCTGCAGAGATTGCCCTGTAGCCCGTGATGAAGACAATCATGAGATAGGTTGCCCCTCTGCAGCCCATGGATGTGGGATATCTGGAAGACAGGGGACATATTGTGAGCAACCCAGACACACTGAATGTGGACTACATGACCATCTGAACGCATGTAGAATCATTTTATGTTAACAATAAGCTGAAGGGTATTTTGAGAATGCGATAAAATGTGGGAAAGCGCAGAGAGAGTTATGTAGGGAGGTAAGCTTGTGGGGCAGGAGATAGATAAGCTTGAGAAGCAAGGCCATGGGAGCAGAATCTAGAGGAGGAGTTGTTGGGGGGAGTTAAGCCGCGTGGACAGTAACGCTTAGCAAATCATGTATAGCCGATGAGCGCGTGGACAATGCATGGCACCAATCATAGACTGAGCTATCGCGTGTTTAGAAAATGCAATCTGTATATTAAGGGCTACTGCTTGCTAATAAAGTTGGCTTCTTCTGATCACATTGGTCGTGCGAAGAGTCCGTGAATTCCGCGTCACATGGAGGTCCACAGTGGTGCAGATATCCACCCTGCAGCCTGTGGAGGACTTCATGGCAGAGCAGCTGGATATGTCCTGAAGGAAGCTGTGACCTCGTGGAAAGTCCGTACTGGAGCAGGCTCCTGGGAAGACCTGTGGCCCATTGAAGAGGAGCCCATGCAGGAGCAGATCTTCTGGCAGGACTTGTGACCTCGAGGGAGACCCACACTGAAGCAGTCTGTTCCTGAAGGGCAGCACCTCACAGGAAGGATCCATGCTGGAGCAGTTCTTGAAGAACTGCAGACCATGGGAAGGACCCACATTGGCAAAGTTCATGGAGGACCTTCTCTTTTTGGTGGGGCCCCATACGAGAGCAGGAAAAAAGCATGAAGAGGAAGGAGTGGCAGAGGCAAAGCATTATGAACTGACGGCAGTGAAGCTGGGAGTGAAGATTAGTCTGGAAAGAAGAAGGGGTTGGCAGAACGCGTTTTTAAATTTGTTCTTTTTTCTTGTTATCCTGCTCTGTTTGATTGCTGGTAAATTAAATTATTTTCCCCAAATTGAGTCTATTTTTCCCATGACAGTAATAGGAAAATGATCTCAATGTCCTTATCTCAACCCACAAGTTTTTGTCATATTTTTCTCCTCCTGTTCTGTTGAGGAGGGGGAGTGATAGGGTGGCTTAGTGGGCACCTGGCATCCAGTTCAAGGTAAAATCATCACACTTACAGATGAAATTAAATTGGGAGAAGTAGTTGATACACCAGATAGGTGTGATTCCATTCAGAGGGACCTCAACAAGATGGAAAATTGGGTAGACATTACCCACAAAGCTCACTAAAGGACAATGAAAAGTTTTGTATCTTGGCAGAAATAATCCCATGCACTAATTCATGCTAAGGAGGGCAGAGCAGTGGAAAAGCAGATTTGTGTAAAAGGACCTGGGAGTCCTGATGGACAGCAAACTGACCAGAATCCAACAACATGCCCTCACTGATGAAAAGATCAACAAACTCCTGGGCTGCATTAGAAGGAATGTTACCAGCAGGAGTAACAGTACCAGTTACTTGTTATCAGTAACAAGTACCAGTTGCCTGTTACCAGTACCAAGATATCCTTGCTCTCTCCTCTGTCCTGGTGAGGCTACATCTGGTGTATTGGGGCCAGCTGTCGGTCCCACAGTACAAGAGAGACATGGACACACCGGGCCATGACCATATCCAGCACAGGACCATGAAAAGGGTCAAGGGTCTGGAGCATCTTTCATATAAGGAGATGTTGAGAGAGGTGGAACTGCTCAGCTTTGAGAACAGAAGGCTCAAGGGGATCTTATTCATGTGCATTAATACTTCATGGGAGAGCAGAAAGATGGAACTAGACTCTTTTCAGTGATGCCCAGTGACAGGACAAGAGACAATGAGCCCAAATTACAACACATTAATTTCCAGCTGAACACAAGGAAACACCATTTTGAGTGTGAAGGAGATTGCACAAGGCAACAGGTTGCCCAGAGAAATTGTGGAGTCTCTATCTGGGAAGATACTGAAAATGTGACTGGAAACAACCATGAGTAACCAACTCTAGCTAACAATGTTTGAGCAGGGGTTTTGGACTCAGTAATCTCAAGAGGTGCCTTCCATCCAGAACTATTCTGTGGTTCTGTGATTTTATCCTCTTGGAATGTGAATTTAAGGTGATTTCAGATATGCTCTGAGTTTCCCGGTAAAGTGAAGGAGAGATCGACAATAGCCCATTGACTTTCAGAGTGCAATCTTGACCTCTCGCTCTCTTTTTTTGATAGTTTAGGGAACTTAAGCACCATCAGAGAACAAGTACTCCACTTAAATTATGAAAGGCTATGAAATGAACACTACAGAAGAAGAAGGTCTCTTTCCTAGACTATAGTACAAAGTCATTCTAAACAGTCTTTAGAGTAGAGGCCAAAGTCCCATGACACCTTCCTCCTCTGACATCTTTATAGTTGCTTCTTCAGTAATCCAGCTTCAAAAGGAAAAGCCAGGTTACACCATTGCCTAGTATTTACTATGAACTTTTGGGTTATAGGGAAAATCTCTTGAGACTGAGAACTACACAGACCAGATGAATTACACTTCCTGGGTGACAATACTGACATCTTACCCGAAATCACCACTGCTGAGATCTCTGTGCTTTACTATCACTCCACCCAAAAGCACAGGCTTACCCAAAATGTTAACTTTCTCAAAAAATGTGCATTTTATAACTTTCAGGGTTCAAATTCAAGGTATGTGAGGTCTGGACTGCAGAAGAAAGAAGATTCTTTAGCAATTTAGAATGTCAACAGGAGTTTAATTGGAAAATAAGATGTGATTTTACCTCACTGTTTAAACAAAACAATATCTGTGTGACTGGTAATATTTTGGGAACATTGACAAAATAATCTAAAAAATTTCTGTGTGAAGTAATTTATAATATTAAAATCCACACCTGGATACAAGAGCTACTGTGAAGCATCTTCCTAAATGCTTTTCAAAGATTATAGTTTCAATGAATCTTATAGAATGTTTTTCATATACATTGAAGATGCAATCAGTGATTTAATTCACAGTAGCTTAGTATTCCTAAAGTGAACAGATTTTCTCTTAATGTCTCCAGCATACTGGTCACAATTTTACAACCCCCAAGTTATTATGTATTCAAAATATGTTAAAACACTTCAAAACTAGACACTCCTGTGGCATGCCTCTACAACTAAAATGCAGAAACCAGGGGGCTTTTTTAAATACACAACATCTATATCCCTCTTTACAATACCTAGGATCTCAGTCCACATCCATGAATTTGGAAAAGAAAACTGACAAAGGGAAAAGATATCTAGCACTAATGGTAAAACACCACAACTTTCCCCTTATCATTGTGAGTCCTTTTCATGCACCACTTCATTCTGCTTCAAAGTCAGGCCACGTTTTTGGTATTGACCTCCTGGTTACAGTGTAAAGAAATGTATCTGTGTTGTAAAATCTATCAACTGGAAATCATACACTATTATAAAAATTGTACAAGATGACCAATAATAATCTTTTAACATGAATGTTAGAACATATATCTCAATAAGACTATTGGACTTAAAAAATGACACTATTTTTTTCTTTATATTCCAAATTTACTTCCTATACTTCTACAAATATTTGACAGGACTTGTACTTTTATTATCATATATTTATTTTATATGAATTACTTAAAGGCTTTGCACAGTAATCTTTTCTACTATCCATAAAATAAATATTCAGTATCAATATTGATATTAATGTGAATAGTTAGATAACAGTTACAAACAGAAAACACATACTGATTTAGTTGGAGTGGTGTTGTATAGAACAATCATGAATTTTACTATGATTATATTATATGTCAAAAAAAAAGGTAGCCCCAAGATGCAATAGATTAGATTGTTATAGAGGCTTTAGAATTAGGAGTTTAGTATCTAACTTTATATAGCTACTCTCTAAAAGAATTCAAAGCCCTGTCCCTAATGACTCAATTAATTTACCCCTATCCCCCCCATCCAGTGTTATTTGAAATGCTCTAGTGTATCTGAGACATCTATGAGGCTGACATAAAATATTTAATTGATAACTGCCTTTCTAGAGCAGCAGCTGAAAACATATGGACTACCCGAAGACAGTTCAAGTTATACTAGAACCCTGTGTCTAGACAACTGAATCAAAGCCCAGGCTGTATTTTTACCATAGAAGAAAGCCTATACAACTAGGATTTAACAAACCTTTCTAAAATTAAGTCTTCAGTATCTGTGTAGGATATCCCACATTTCCCCTGTTGCTGCTCCTTATGGTCTTCTATAGATCCTTAGTATAATTGTCAGCTTCATGTGGACTTCTCAGATACCATATAGCATCTGAGATGCAGTGGTATCATGGTTTAACTCCAGTTGGCAACTAAACCCTACACAACCGCTCGTTCGCTCCCCCCTCAGTGGGATGGGGGACAGAATCAGAAGAGTAAAAGTGAGAAAACCTGTGGGCTGAGATGAACACAGTTTATAGATAAAGCAAAAGCCATACACACAAGCAAAGCAAAATAAGGAATTAATTTACTACTTCACATCAGTAGGCAGGTGTTCAGCCATCTCCAGGAAAGCAGGGCTCCATCACACATGATGATTACTGGGAAGACAAACACCATTACTCCAAATGTCCTCCTCTTTCCTTCCTTTTCTAGCTTTTTTATTGCTGAGCACAATGTCATATGATATGGAATATCCCTTTGGCCTGTTGGGGATCAGTTGTCCCAGCTGTGTCCCCTCCCAACTTCTTGTGCACCCTGGCACAGATTTGATTGGAATGTGCTAGATCGAATTTATAGCCATTGTTATTGTTTAGCACTTAATTGACAGGCTCCTGTGCTTGCCATGGGACTTGCTTGCCTTACTGTAAGTTAGACTCTTGTGCTCATTAGTGACTGCTTTTTGCTTTTGCTCCTTGCTGTACTGCTGTGCTGCTTATGATCTTACTCTGCTGTGCCTGGGAACATTTTGATAACAGCAATGGTCATGCACCTGGGCTGGCAGATGGCCAGAGCATCACTGCTGTTTCTGTACTGCTGTACTGGACAGGCTAGAACTCCAGTGTGAACTCGAGTTGAAGGGACAGTGGCCTGTGGACGAGTCCATGTGGGAGCAGGATACCCCAAAGTATCTGTGGCTGTGAATAAGCCCATACCAGTGTAGGTACATCTTGAAGCGTCTGTGGCTGTGGTTGTGTCTGTTCTGCAGCAGGTATACCTCTGAAGGGAGTGTGGCCCAAGGATAAGTCCACGCTGGAGAAGGTACACCTTGAAGCATCTGTGTCTGTGTATGAGGTCATGCTGGAGCACCTCAAAGCGTGTGGCCATGGATAAGCCCATGATAGAGCAGGAACACCCCTGGAGGGACTGCAGCCACAGGTAAGGCCATGTTCGAGCAGGTTTACTTCTGAAGGGACTGTGGCTGTGGGCAAGGCCACACTGGAGCAGGTACACCTCCGAAGGCATTGTGACCCATGGAGAAGGGCACGCTAGAACAAGTGCACCTCAAAGCAACTGTGGCTGTGGGTAAGTCTATGCCACAGTAGATATACCCTTGGAGAGACTGTGGCTCACAGATAAGACTCCACTTGGAGCAGGTACACCCCTAAGGGACTGCAGTCTGTGGATAAGTACAAGCCAGAACAGGGGCAAGGGGAGGAGTTCAGTGCAATGTTAAACTCTATGGCCTGGTCCAAAGGGACCAGAGGTGGAGATTGTAATTGAAATACCTTTAAACTATTGCAAGCCATGATTTGAGTTACAGGAATTACTGTAGCAGGAACCACCTGAACCAACGGAGGAGAAGCCTTACAAGAAGCAGTGCAAGTGCAGCAGTGACCCAACCTAAGCTTTCTTTGGTGTCCAGTAACTCCACACAACACACCACCTGTCCTGTCCTGAGTGACTACCATAACAGATGGAGTCCAAACTCATGGACTAAATTAACTCAGTGGACATTTATGGACATTTTACAGACATTTCACAGGGGTAGTCCTTAGACTAAAGGAATTATATCTGTGTACTACAGCTGTACCTTTCCAATTCTCTCCCCCTTCCCTCTGGAGAGAGGAGTGAGGGAGCAGCTACATGCTACTTCATTGCTGGCTGAGGTTAAACCATGACAACTATACAAACTTTTAAATGTGTGTAATCTATTTTTATTTAAATCTTAAACCAATTTGGCATGTTGATTTGTCTTTTTTTTTAAGGTCAAATTAAAAAAGCCCACAACATACACCCACAATAGAGACCTGTGCTTGCGTTATACAGAATTAGAGTCACTGTAGTCAGTGATGACTGTAATTAATTTGATATGTTGCCTATGGATAATGTTGTCTTTCAACTAGAAGTTTTTCTTTGGTTATCAATAATTGTATGAGGTTTTGTTTTGTCTGGGGTTTTTTTCTGCTTTTCTGAGATTATTCCACAAATAATTATGAAAATTTTGTTCATTTCTGTAAATACAGCTATTTAATTAAGCAAATCTAGAATCTCCATTATTGGGACATAGAAGTTGGCATTTGGTAGGAAGTTCCCTAGTGTCAGCACTTTGCTGATACATAATTGACTTATATGCAATCATTTAATTGAAGAGTGTACCAACAAGTACTTTCTAATTTTAGTAGTTAATTTAGAAATCTTAACATAATTTTATTGTGCTTTTCAATATAATAATGAAATTATTCTGTATTGCATAGGTAGCAGAATTGAGGAGCATTCATTGTTAGATAAAGCTAACTAAGTATGCAACTATGACACTATTGGAAGGAGTATTCTGATAAGACATTACAGAAAAATCTGGACTACTTATCCACATTTCATTGTATGATTCAGTAAAACCATCTATCTTTTTAAAAAATTATTTTAAGGATAAATTTTTCAGCATAAATGGCAGTATAAATTAATTTTTTCATAATCTGAATTCAGACCATATGTGAAGATACATGCTGAAGAAGTCCATCTGTCCCAATTATGTCTAATCCATCACTAAATCTTGCTGTGAACACATCAATCAGTGTAAGGCATACAAATATTCATTACACCAAACTGAATAATGTTAGTCATTTGCAAGAATGTGAAATTTGAGTATGAATTTTCACAAGATGGCAACACTTTAAAATTTTTACTCAAAGTCCATTTACAGCGAAGGAGCTAAGAGCCAGCAGTGATACTTTTTAAAAGTGAACATGGAAGGTTAATTAGTTTGAGAGTAAGGAAGAGACAAGAGAGAGAGTGGAGGATCTAAGACAGAATAAAGATGATATATAAGAAACCAGAAAAAAAGAATGATCTGCAAACTGAAAGAAAAACGGTAGTTAAACCCCACTTTTGTATCAGAAAAGGAAGATGCAGGCCTATGTTTCAGAGGTTACTTACAAAGAAGCATCAGTAGGACTTTTCCTGACATAGATACAGACAGTAGGAAAGATTTGAACTGTGGCAGACTCTCGGGTGGTCAACTGACTAGGCAAGAACTGTTTTCTCTTCCTATCTTTACTTCTTTGTCTGTAAAACGGTGAAGTTATGGTTATGAGCTGCAGCAAATAATGTGTAGGATTGTGCAAGTTCTTTTCCAGCGTACCAAAGTAGTTGGTAACAAAGGCTGCGAGAAGTTATTGCCACACAAGACTTTAAAAAAAAAAAGTAGCTGGTTAGCAAAGGCAAAGCCTTGGTAAACCTGCAGTTCAGGGTCCTTTGAGGTACGCATGAGAAGTGCAAACAATTAATAGGGCAATAAAAGTGATGCAGAAAGTCTCTACTGAAGCTGAGTTGCTGTCACCATCACTATCCATGGCGGAAAGGACTGAGTTTTACTGAGCTTATAGCAGGTTTGTTGAAGTTTAGAAAAACTAAGTTTGCAGGCAAAGAATGTAAAAACAATTCATCCATTTAAGAAAAGGGTGAAGTTCAGAATGAGGAAACTGAGGAAGATCAGTGAGTGATGATGTAGGAGACTTTCAGAGGGGAAAAGGGGTCATTAAAAGAATAGAGGTAGAAAAGGGCTAGAACTGCTACTGAAATGGAGGGCAAGTGACCTGTAAAGCCTGAAAACTGTTTTCTTAAGGAAAGAGAGAACAGTAAGACAACGCTTTTGGAGACCAGTAATGGGAAAGGACTCTTGACTGGAGACATCTAACTTGATAGCAGTCATCTAAAAGAGCTGTCAGAACTGCTATAAATGTTATGCCTGGTTACAATATAAAACAAAAACAACAAAAAAAAATCCTGTTAATAAATTAAAAGAGAATACAAAAGGGAAAGAAATGAGATTGATCATTGGTAATAAAAAGATTATGATGAGAGCTATAGTCAAGATTACTGATACTGGTAAAGGCATGCTTACTTTACAAAATTTTATGAAAGACACTTGAAGTGTTTGTATAGTACTACAAAAAGCACAAGGTTAGCACTGTTTGTATAGTAATACAAAAAGGGCAGAGACACAGAGGTTTGATGAAATACAGGTATTGATGTGAATAAGATCAGGAAACAAAGAAACAGTGCAGATATTAGATAATATGTAAAGAAAAGAAAGAATATGTAAAGGGAAGAAAAGAATAGCATGCAGAATTGTAAACTGGTTAGGATCACAATCACTTTTGACACCAAAAGAAGATCTAATAGCTCCTAGTTGAGCACTGCTGAAAAGACCCTATAGTGGACCTGGGAATGTACAGCAAATTGTTTATATTATTAAAGATAAATACTACCTGAAACTGTGTTCATAGTGCTGTTTGTAATCCTTAATAGACTAGAAGAAAAAATAACACAAGTAAAAGCTTTATAGAAATCCAGATACAGACAAACTTCCTTACAAGCAGATACAAAGGATGATGCTATTTTTTACTTGGTTTGGTGAATAAAGCCCACTTTGTAAATGAAGTGATGGTAGATTACTTCACACCATGTGGTCATAAGCTACTTTTAAAGTTACATGAAGTTTATTATTTTTTACTTACTATAAGAGAAAAAAAAGGTAGAGATGAAATTAATTTCTAATTAATTTTTTTAATATTGGTGTTGAGAAATCAAAAGATTTAGCAAATAATTATGCACTAATATTTCATTTTACAGTGGATTATTAAGAATGAATTAAAAAGTGAACTTCTTGTTCTTCAAAAAAATAAACTATTGGTAGATACTAGGATTTTTACTTTGTGTAAAGCATCTGAAAACTAGTATTTTGTGTTTTTCTTTTTAGATAGTTTTATAGACAATAAAAAATAAGTAAGTTTTTGGTTTTGTTTGGGTGGAGGTGTTGGTAAATAGTGACAATATGTTTCCTTACAGTGACCAGGAATAGGAAAGTAATTTTTGCCAAATTCCTCTCTCTCCTTCCCTGCTGATATCCCTTAAAAATTTTTAATTTAAATAGATGCTCGAGCTTCATGTCCTTCTCTTGTAGGCTGAACATGTCTAATGTTCATTAATTTTACTCGCTTTAAGATGCTAAAAAAACCTAACACAAGAACACTAATATTTGCTGGAACAGAGAATATGTTTGTGCTTTCTGTGAGAAAACAAAACAAAACAAAACAGTTTCACTTGCTAGTAAAGCAGTTTTACAAAGACCTTTAAGTATTGCAGGTAGCAAAATAACAATGTATTACAGACTTTTAAATAAAATTTATTGGTTTGAAAAAGACCTTTTGCTTATTGAAGACCAGGCAGATCTATACTGTAGCAGATGTAATTCTAAATATGTTTCCTTTTAGAATAAAACCTGTGACATGACTCCTCTGTAAAAGCTTAAAACGGAGCAGACTTGAACAGCCAACCCGATGTCAGTCTTTGCTTAATCTTCCACAATTTCCAAGGCACAGAGTTTAAAAGGAATGACTGCAAATGACCACATAGTCTCTAGTGCTGGAGAGAACAATGGTGTTAGTTGGATGACATTGTTCTTTGTTAGTGTTATTATAAACAGAGCATCCTTGCTGGCTACCAGGTGCCCACCAAGCTGCAAAAAATCAGCAGGACAGGTGGAGAAAATAAGATTAAAAACTCACGGGTCAAGATGAGGACAAGAAGATTACTTACCCATTACCATTATGGGCAAAACAAACTCAACTTGGGTGAGATCAATTTAATTTATTGCCATTTAATATCGGAGTAGAACAGCAAGAAATAAACATAAATCTAAAAACACCTTGCCCCCACCTGTTCATCCCAGGCTCAACTTTAGTCCCTATTCTTCTACTTTCTCCCCCACAAATGTTGCAGGGCAGTGGGGAATGGGGGTTGTGGTCAGTTCAAAACACTGTGTTGCTCCTTCTTTCTCATGGTGTGCCCCTGCTCCAATGTGGGGTCCCTCCTATGGGATACAGTCCTTCACAAACTGTTTCAGTGTGGGTCCCTTCCATGAGATGCAGTTCTTCAGGAACAGACTGCTCCAGAGTGGGTACCCCAGGGGTCACAAGTCCTGCCAACAAACCTACTCCAGCCTGGGCTCCTCTACACAGGCTGCAGTTTCTGCCAGGAGCCTATTCCTGCATCGGCTCTCCGTGGGCTGCAGCTTCCTTTAGCACATATCCATTGCTTCCTACATGGGGTCCTCCACAGGGTCCTCCACAGACTGTAGAGTGGATATCTGTATTACAGCAGTTATCCACCAGCTGTGGCCAGCAGGTCAAGGGAGGTAATTCTGCCTCTCTGTTCCACTCTGGTGAGACCCCACCTGGAGTATTGCATCCAGCTCTGGAGCCCTCAGCACAGGAAAGACATGGACCTGTTGAAGAAGGTCCAGAGGAGGGCAACAAAAATGATTCATAGGGCTGGAGCACCTCTCCTATGAGCACAGGCTGAGAGAATTGGGGTTGTTCAGCCTGGAGAAGAGGAGGCTTTGAGGTGACCTCATTGCAGTCTTCCAATACCTGAAGGGGGCCTATATGAGAGATGGGGACAGACTTTTTAGCAGGGCCTCTTGCAATGGGACAGGGGTAATGGTTTTAAACTAAAAGAGGGTAGATTTAGACTTGACATAAAGAAAAAAATTCTTTACAATGAGGGTGGTGAAGCACTGGAACAGATTGCCCAGAGAGGCGGTGGAAGCCCCATGCCTGGAATCATTCAAGGTCAGGTTGGATGGGGCTCTGAGCAACCCTATCTAGTTGGAGAAGTCCCTGCTCGCTGCAGGGGGGCTGGACTAGATGACCTCTGAAGGTCCTTTCCAGCCCAAATGATTCTATGATTCTATGATTCTATGATTACCATGGTCTTCTCCAAGGGTGGAATTTCTGCTCCAGCTCCTGGAGCACCTCCTCCCCCTCCTTCTTCACTGACCTTGATGTCTGCAGGGCTGTTTCTCTCACATTTTTCTCACTTCATCTCTCTCACAGCTGCTGCGCAGGATTTTCTACCTTTTCTTAAATATGCTATAACAGCCTGTCACTGATGCGCTTGGCTTTGGTCAGTGGCAGGTCTGTTTTGAAGCTGATTAGAACTGGCTCTGTCCAAGACTGGGGCTGATCCTTATGTCTTCTCACAGAGGACACTCCTGCAGCCCCCTGCTAACTCTGACTGAATACAGAGTTATAGACAATTTGTAAAAATCCTGAGAATCAAAACCCACTGGAAGAGACTCTGGTTCTTGTGTTCACCTGAAGAAACTCATCACAGCACAGGTGAAAAGGCATGTGTGTTCTTTAATCTTAGAGGGAGCATAATGTTGTCTCTATTCAAACAAGGCTCCTCCTTGATGCTTTATGAAGATATTTAAAGGAAAATAGAATTCAAAACTCTCAAGTCTAAGAAGTCTATTTCTACAAGGAAAGAGCGGAGAAATTAAAAAATCAAACCACATAGTCTGTGGATAAGGAATACCGTTACCTGCTCCATGGCAGGCAGCAGAGGAAATAATAGTCATTATTTAAATAGGGAAAATCTTATCATCTGCCTTCAGCCTCTTTCATCTACTTGCAACAGTATCATAGCTGAAAAGCTGCCCTAAGAGGGCAGATAAGATTTCGCACTCTCAGAGAGAAAAAAAAAAAACCAACTTGAAATGAATGTTATATGTTCCTATGGAATGTTTAAAGAAGTTACAACTGAACAGTTGAACTGTTTTGGCTTTGGCTTGTCCATTGGTGATGGCAATAAATACAGATACCTTGAAGTTATCTTTTTCTGTTCGTAGTTACCTCTCCAGTGAAGGAGATGACTCTGTGATCTGCCTACCCTCCTGTTTCATGTAAGAGATATACTGTTCTTACTAGAAATTGTACTGAGTCTTGTTGGGATGAAGTTGTGAAGTTAACTTTCGTAATATCAGCCTGTATGGTGCTGTGCATTGCATTTGTGGCTGAAACAGTGTTGAGAACAGCAGTGGACAGCATCAAGACTTTTCCTCTCTTTCTTTGTCTGCTCCCCCAAAAGTGAGTAGGCTGGAGATGGGCAAGGCTTGGAGGGGGCATAGCCAAAACAGATGACTCAAACTGACCAAAGGGATATTCCATACTACATGATGTCATGCTCAGCTGTAAAATCTCAGGGAAAGGAGGAGGAAAGGGGAGACATTTGTGGTTATGGCGTTTGTCTTTCCAAGTAGCCACTAAGCTTGATGAGGCCCTGCTTCCCAGGAAGTGGCTCTACATCTGTCTGCCAATGGGATATGCCTCTTTTTGCTTTGCCTGTGTGCACAGCTTTTGCTTTTCTTATTAAATGGTCATTGTCTCAATCTTATTACCTTTCTTCTATATTTCTCCCCATCCCCCAGGAGAGGAGAGTGAGCGAAAGGCAGAGTGGGTGTTTAGCTGCTGACTGGGGTCAACCCACCACAGAAATCCACTTTCAGCTTAGTGGGTTACCCTATATATGACAGGAGACCTGTTAGCTTTATTTAGCAAGAAATAGCTAGACTAAAAATTTGACCTGATGTTTCCGTTTGAAAGTCCAAACAAATAAATAAATAAAATTCT
>NW_009597337.1:0-6415 GCF_000690535.1 Cariama cristata
CTGGAGCATGTCCAGAGAAGAGCAACAAATCGGTGATGGTCTTGGAGCACAAGTCTTATGAGGAGTAGCTGAGGGAACTGAGGTTGTTTAGTCTGGAGAAGAGGAGGCTGAGGGGAGACCTTATCGCTCTCTACGATTACCTGAAAGGAGGTTGTAGTGAGGTGGGGATTGGTCTCTTCTCCCGGGCAGCTAGTGACAGGACAAGAGGAAACGACCTCAAGTTGCACCAGGAGAGGTTCAGGTTGGATGTTAGAAAGAATTTCTTCACTGTTAGAGTCGTTAAGCATTGCAACGGGCTCCCCAGGGAGGTGGTGGAGTCACCATCCCTGGAGGTGTTCAAAAAATGTTTAAATGTGGCTCTTCGAGACATGGTTTAGTGGGTTTAGTGGGCATGGTGGCATTGGGTAGACGGTTGGACTTGATGATCTTTGACGTCTTTTCCAACCATGACAATTCTGTGTGTACAGTGGGTAGAGGAAAATGATCCCAATGCAGGTTCAGTTCAGGGAAGATGGCTAGTTGTTAGCTATCATTCATTCCTCACTTGGCTGAACTCAACAGCATCCTTTTTGACATGGTGACCCTAGCATCAGGACTGAGTTTGTTTCAGAATTGCCTTGTGGTCTTGGGCCCTGGCTTTCTGCTGTGTTTTTTCTTTACTGTTAAAATCGGCCAATAATCCTCTCTTATCAAACCTCAGAGGGCATTTAGAGGATTAAGCAAGTATTATCAGTGCAGGATTGGAGATTGCATACAAAGAGCTATGCAGGCAGCTGGTAACACTGGATCTATTGCATAAATGAAGAAAGGGAAGAAAAGTAGTATTTATTATCTAGATGAAGGCAAATACTGAAAAAATAGAGAGGCCTTAGGAAAGATAAGGAGGTTAAATACTGCACAGCCATGCAATACTAGCAAGGCAATGAAGTGTGCAGACAGACAGTCCTCGGGGCAAAGTGTGACTGATCTGCCTGCTGCAGGCAGTGGGAGCCATCGAAGTAGCTCTACATGAAACCACAGGACAAAAACCTGCAACATGGTGCTGGGTTATCCAGGGATCCAGAAGAGCAAGTGGTCTTGCACTGAGGAATTAAAAAGGTAGAGCTAACCAGAGCCAGCCCAAGGGCTGAGTTTTGGACTGTGGGATTGTGAAGGCTTCCAGCCTGGAAGGAAGGGGCTGCCATTCTCTCCTGGGCAGAAAGGTCTTGTTTTGGGGCAGGCAGGGTTGCTGATGGTAGGATGGAATGCCTCCTTCCCTGCTTCCCAGACATCTGAGGGATGCTTTGAAACTTTACATGTGAACTGTTATGGCATGCTTTAGACTGGCTTACAGGTGTGTGCTGAGCCTTCAGTGGCCTTGCCCCTGAATATTAGGCTGGATAAGGCATAAATTAATGCCCTGAGCCCTTATTAAAGTTATGGTATCTCCGAAGAACTTACTATTCACATGCCAGCAGAGGGGCTGGGGTCAAGCTCTCATCTTGCACACAGAAACCTTGTGTGTGGTACCTGGAGCATCCAAACATCTGTGTCTGGGGCCAAAATCCGACCTAGTGTGAACAGCACGATTGTAGCATGGTTGGTTGTTACATGTTATGCACATAGACTTGACTTCAGATGGGAGTAAATGGCAATTCAGGAGGAAATCTTTGTTAAAATAACCTTCCCCATCTTTCTGTCGAGGTCAGCATGTTGTGCAGTTGCCACTGGCAGTGGGACAAGGACTATGTCTCTACATCTTTGTCCTGCCCTCAAAAAACCTTGAAGCTGGTTGCTCAGGGCCTGGCCACCAGCTCTGGGGATGGCGGCTGCTTTGCCTTGGCTATTCAACATGCCAGTTACTTGCTGGCTTCCTGCACAGGGCTTACGTGGTACAGAGGACTCTGTCTCAGCCTTCTACGTCAAAAGGGAATTAAATTTCAATGCAAACACAGGTTGCACAGTTGAACCATTAAGCCTACAACAAACTGTGCAGTTTAATCTGCCCCTTCTGCAGGCAAGCTATCCTTGTTAAATAGTTTAAATTTAGCTGGTAGAGTCCTTGAGAGATTATTTTTGGGACATATCATGTTTACTGATCTCTGCTAATCGTGTTATCTATTAATTCTGCTGTGTAAGAGCACATGCCTTGGCCCTGTACTGTGTTGTTAATTTGTCTCTGCACTGTATGAAGCACAGACTCAAGGAAATTAGAAAATTACTCTGACTGTTTCTACCAATCTGCTTTATTAGTGCTTTGAGCAGTAGATCAGATCTGTATGGCTAGTCTGAAAACTGGCTGACCTTTTCTTTGCTCTGAGTTTACAAACATGAGGAGGAAGTTTGCTTACTGCAGATGTGCAGTTTGCTGGATGTGCTTACAAATGTCAGCAGTCTGAGCTCCCCTTGCTGCTGTTGCTCAGTGGAACAACTGTGCTGTTGAGTGGAAGATACAGTGCTCAAATGGTGACAGTCAGGAGCACAACCATCCCTCTGCTCCTCATCCCCTGCTGTAGCACCCTTATCCAAAAGGGCTTCTTGCTGGAGCAGCCCAGTGCTTTTTTTTTTTTCAAGCTTTCTGCCCTAGCAGGGAACCAAGGCAGCTAAAAGGTGAAGGATTGCCCTAGAAAGCAGGTGAGGACATCGTACAGATATTACTGGGTGCAATTTGCTTTGAGGCACTGCTGAGAAGCCCAGCATTTCTGCTCAGGATTTAGGTACTATAAAATATGTCTGTGATGGAAAGAGAGTTATTCTTCAACCCTGCTGGTCTGGGAGACAGCAGTACATTCCAGGGCAGTGGGAGCGAGGCCAATGAGCGTTCGGAGATTAGTCAACCATGGGGATTTAGTTATGAATTGACAACCTGTCATGGGATAGATACGCAAATGCTGTGGTAATGCTGCTGCTGCTCAAGCTTGTGTGATAGGGGTTGTCCTGGGATGATCCTTGGAAAATCCTCCATGCAGTGTTACCTACTTGCGTACTATTTAAGAAATTTAACACAATATACTGTCCGTGCTTAAGCTGCCTGGTTAAACATAAGTTTGAATTCCTATTTAGACTATCCCAACCCTACTGAAAAAATATCGTTATGGTTTACTGCAGAAAACAAAACACCTTAGAGAATAGCAGTACTGCAGTAAAAATGCCTCAAACTCACTGTAAGGCCTTTATTCCACTTTCTTTATTAACAGCACAATGACAGAAAAATTATATGGGGGAAAGGAAACAGAAGGACAGAGTACATGAGAGTAAAACGCTCTCACATGGCTTTTTAAATGCATGGAAGGTATTTCTGTGGATACATTCTCTTGCCAGTTCTTCTCTGAGTTGTCTGGCTGTCTGTGGAAACAAAACAATCTGATTTTCAAACACAGTGCCCAAGTATGTACAGGGATGTTCTGTGTTGTTAGGGCACTGAGGGACAAAGATTTCTGTGGACCTGAGCATCATGTAAAGTAGCTTTCTGAGTAGGGCACTGTTGGGAGGGTGGGACCCAGGGTGAGGAAAGCTTCTATCTGTTTTCTGCTTGCCCTGGGGAAGTTATCTTGGTACAAGTGGTACAAGTTAGAGCAATAAAAAGCCCGTGCAACTGCTAATTCTATTATTGGATAATATTCCTTTAAATTATCTTTTTATTGTAACTGAGGAAGTTTCCCTTTCCAAAGTGGTGAAGACCAAGGACATTTTCTATTTGCAGTTATAAAGCTTCTGTTTTCTTTATGTAGCCTCCCATAAAAGATTGTTCTAAGAATGCTTCATGAAAAATTAAGAAGTGGCATTAAGCAAATGAGTTTGCACAAGTCAGAAAAATTATAATCTACAGCTCCTTACTGGGTGGTGTATATTTTATGGAAAAACTTTTGATTAATCTCTTCCCCTTCCAGTTCTTTTATATCTGTACTATTCAACTCTCTGTGTAAGACTGTAACACTCTCAATAGAGCACTTTCCATGGATAGACCTTGATTACTGCAGAGTATTGTGGTGGCCAGTGAAGAACATAAGTGTGAACAAGTGCTATTTTATCTGAAGAGGGAAGTCTTCCTTTCCTCTAGAAGATCTGTCCAGCAAAAGACAGGGCTTTAGTGGCCTTAATATTCGATTTCCATCATGGAGAAGAATCAGCAGCAGTGCTTCCAGGGACAGATTTTTCTCAGCAGCTCATCAGTGAGCTAAGTAAAGGACTGAACAGTGAAGTCTCCATGTTTATGGGTGACATTAAACTCTTGTAGGTAATCAAATGTGCTGATGAAATGGGACTCCAAATGAATCTTGTGAAATTAAGTGTGCAAGAAAAAAGGTAGTAGATTAATTTCAAAGTAGATAAATATAAGGCCATGCACCTAGGGAAAAACAATCTTAACCATGCCTACATGGCGCTGAACTTGGAAAGAGATATGGGAGTCACTGTTGAGGGCTCTTTGCAATTATATTTCAACACAGAGAAGCAGGAGCAGGGGACTGCCAACAGCATTAGAAGAGTGATGAGAACAAGGGAAAAAACATCATTTTACTTGGTGTGTATACATCTTAAGTGCTGTGTGCAATTCTGGTCTCCACAGCACAAGAAGGACTTAGAAGAAGGCAGCAATCAAGAGCAATATCTTGTAAGGAGATATTAAAATGCTGGATATTAAAAAGACTCTTCATCTTGCAGAGGAAGAAGCTGTAGGGCTATCCCTGAAACCTGCTAAATCAGAAAGGAGGTGGACAAACTAATGCAGAGCTAAATTCCCCAGTACTGGTACTAGGGGTACTAGCTGAAATTGATAAGAAATCAGTTCAAATCAAATCAAAGCACTCCACTGTATGGATATTGAACATCTGAATTTGGTATTGCAGGAGATTGTAGAAGCAAGTGGCATCAGCCTATTCAAATACAGATTAGACAGTTTCATGGATAATAGGCCTGGAAGCAAATACTTAAAAGGTCTAAAGGACACAAAAAGAGGCATCCTCTAACAACCCTAACACAGCACCTGAGGGTGCTGGAGGAACGTGTAGGAGAACAGAGCAAGGAGAACAGCAGGGTTTGCCCACGTGACTGGTGTCTCCTGTTGAGCTGCTGGAGGCAGAGCATCCGGCTGGATGCATGCATGGTCTGACCTCGCAGTTTGTACCCAGCTGTTTGTCTGGCCTGTGTCCAGTTCAAGAGAACAACTACAGCCAGTGCTCACAAAAGGGCACTTAGGGATAGAGAATTAGGACCTCACACAGCTGGCAAACACAAACCAGCTCCAAACTAGCTTTCCCCTTTGAAAGCAACTGGTTGCCCCTTAGCACTGCCAGAGCACCGCCAGTGCTTAGCTCGAGCACCAGGCTGGGGATGTAAGGGATGCCTGACCAGTGTGATGGCTGGACTTCTTATGGATATCTAAATTAAAAGGCAGATAGTTGAGCTAGGCTACTTTAAACTTATCCTTTTGTGCAAGGAAGATTAAATGAATTTGGGTAGGTCCTAGGTTTACTAAATGAAGGTAAATGAAATCTAAAATATTGCTTCCTCTCTTCACAGGAGGTCTCAAGGATTAGGCTACTACATATTGTATATTAGTTTTTACTAGGAATCTGCTTTTTTAAACAAAAATATATTTTTCTTTAAACAGAAAATATTTGCTTCTAGTGCTGAGAGTTACACTAGATGCTTTCATTTTTTAATGGGTATGTTTATGTCTTCAAGAACTTTATTTTTTTTTCCTATGAAAGCCTGTGTTTTGTGTTGGAAATTTTAAGGAAAGGTTTTGGCAAAAGTTTTTGTTGTTGAATGTCGAGGTCATGCTCTGGTTTGAAGTGGTTGTTTCCCTTTGACTTGCCAAACTGAGGACATCTGCCACCGTGACAGATCTGTTGTGTCATCTGGAAGCCTTGTGGGGAGCTTTGCCGTGCTGGGCACCCACAGCAGCACTTCCCTCCTACCTGCACATGGGCTTGGGGCTGAGAGATGATGTGCTGAAAGGACTCCATGTGCACATGTGCACCCCACCTCTCCATCCTTAAATGCTGTACTTTTAATGAAGTAGTCTTCAAGTGGCAGTTTTCAACCAAATGTTGTTTTGTAAATGAACTGAAATGAGGGAAAATTAAAAACAAAGTAAAAGAAAAAAAATCCTCATAAAATGCCCCAGAAAACTTGATGACAGCTCTACTTATTCTGTAATCTACTGTGCCTAGGTGGCCCAAGAGCTCATCAGTTAAGGAAGCAATGGATTTGACTTGAATGTACCACTTTTGGGGAACGACTGAGCAGGAAAAGCAAGAAGCTGTTCCATCTTTGGCCACAGCATCACGTGAAAAACTTTTCCTATCAAAAACTATATTGAATGGACACAGTTTGACTCAGAGGACTGATTTGTCAGCCAAAGATAGAGTCTGGGTTTTTTGTTTTTGGTTTTGGTTTTGGTTTTGTGTGGGTTTTTTTTTTTTTTGGTTTT
>NW_009597337.1:6446-46200 GCF_000690535.1 Cariama cristata
TTTTTTTTTTTTTTTTGCATTAGCCTTATTGGAACTTGTTGCCATATATTCTCCATCAGCTGTACTGGTCAAGGGTAGACTAAACCTAAGTTAGAAGGTATGGCAAAGGTTTGGAAGTAGTTGAGCTTTCACTTGAGACAGCCTTGCCTTGTGGCATGAATGGGAGTGCTAACTTTCCCTCTAATCACAAACCGTACCTCCATTTTAAAAGATGCAGACTGATAGGACATTTCAGCAAAACCTGTTAAAAGAAATAGCCTCTTGATTCTTTGCATAACCTTTTTTTCTCTTAATTATGATGAGACTGGAATAGGTTCCCTTCCAGTTTCTACATTTGCACCTCCCTCTAGGAGCTTTTGCAGCACCTCTCCTGCTGTAATGACTCTCCTGCTGTAGCAGCCCCTGTAACATCACATCAGTAGCTGCCTGTCACTTCAACAAGCCCTAGACCCTGCAACCTTGACCCCTGCAACTCCTGGACTCCTCGACAAAAGGAGTGTGTTTGCTGGAGTAGAAGATCTGCCAGATTCTTCCAGCATTATCTGCTTTCTTTCTTTTTTTAAACTTATTTAATCACAGAATCACAGAATGGCCGGGCTTGGAAAGGATCTCTGGTCCAAACCCCCTGCCAAAGCAGGCTCACCTACAGCAGGTTGCACAGCTTTGTGTCCAGGTGAGTTTTTAATATCTCCAGAGAAGGAGACTCCACAACCTCCCTGGGCAGCCTGTTCCAGTGCTCTGCCACCCTCAAAGTACAGTTGTTCTTCCTCATATTAAGATGAAACTTCCTGAGTTTCAGTTTGTGCCCATTGCCCCTTATCCTGTTGCTGGGCACCACCGAAAAGAGTCTGGCCCCATCCTCTTGACACCCTCCCTTAAGGTGTTTATAAGCATTGATGAGATCTCCTCTCAGTCTTCTCTTCTCCAGGCTGAACCGACCCAGCTCCCTCAGCCTTTCCTCATAACACAGATGCTCCAGTCCCCTCACCATCTTTGTTGCCCTCCGCTGGACTCTCTCCAGTAGTTCCTTGTCTTTTTTCAACGAGGGAGTGCAGAACTGGACACAGGACTCCAGAGGTGGCCTCACCAAGGCAGAGTCGAGGGGGATGGGAGGAGAACTTCACTTGACCTGCTTACCTTCCTAATGCAACCCAAGGTACCACTGACCTTCTTGGCCACCAAGGCACCTTGCCGGCTCATGGTCAACTTGTTGTCCACCAGCACTCCCAGGTCCTTCTCTGCTGAGCTGTTCTCCAGCAGGTCAACCCGCAGCCTGCACTGGTACATGAGGTTATTCCTCCCTTGGTGCAGGACCCTACACTTGCTTTTGTTAGATTTCATTAGGTTCCTCTGCCCACCTCTCCAGCCTGTCCAGGTCTCTGAATGGCAGTGCAGCTTCTGGTGTATCAGCCACTCCTCCCAGTTTTGTATCATCAGCAAACTTGCTGAGAGTACACTCCATCCCTTCATCCAGGTTGTTGATGAATAGGTTGAACAAGACCAGACCCAGAACAGACCCCTGAGGAACAGCACGGGCTACAGGCCTCCAAACAGACTCTGTGCCGCTGAGCACAACCCTCTGAGCTCTGCCATTCAGCCATTTCTCAATCCACTCCACTGTCCACTCATCCAGCCCACACTTCCTGAGCTTACCGATGAGGATGTTATGGGAGACAATGTCAAAAGCCTTGCAGAATTTAAGGTAGACAACATCCACTGCTCTCCCCTGATCTACGCAGCTAGTCATGCCATCATAGAAGGCTGTCAGATCAGTCAAGCATGACTCCCCCTCGGTGAGTCCATGTTGACTATTACTTCTCACCTTCTTTTCCTCTGCCTGCTTAGAGATGACATACAGAATAAGCTGTTCCATCACTTTTCCAGGCATTGTGGTGAGGCTGACTGGCCTGTAGTTTTCTGGGTCATCATCAATCAGAATTGCTTTTTGTATTTTCTGATGCTGCAGAACAAGAACTGGCTGGGTGGTACAGCCTGTGTCTATTTAGACATCCATCTGTACATCCTTGCCTCCCAATGTTTTGTGGCTTCTTGTCTTCTTTCCAAGCCCACCAGCAGCTCAAACAAAGCCAAAGTCTCTGTTGGTGCTATAACAGTGGCAAAGAAAAGAGCAGCAACAGGAGGAAAAAGCTACAATGGAGCCAGTGGACCTGTGTATGACTTAATTTAATTACTGAATTAAAGCAGTCAATGTGACAGGGATTTTGTGCCTTTCACCCTGGCATGATCTGTTGGTGCCTGTAGTGGTTTTATTTGTTTTGAACTTGTTCCTTGGTGTAGCTCCTGACTGCAACTGCTGTGGAAGTGAGCACAAGTTCCTCTTTCACTGACTCATTAGTGTTCAATGGTGTTTGCAGGAACCCAACACACATGCAGCCAACTGTAAAATACCAAGCTCCTGCCCTTTTTTTTTAAAAAAAAAAAACAAAAACCCAGCTAATGATCTTTTTAGCTTAATTATGTTTAAACATAAAAGTGCCTTGGCTTCCTCCTTGTCAATTAAAGGTGCCATGATTTACCCATCTTAATAATTATTGAGGAAAATTAACATAATTTGACTTTACTAAAATATAACCTGCTAGTGCTGCTATCACTAAGGCTGTACATGTAACTGGGAGAGGTACAGCTCCACCAACACAGGCACAGTTTGCCGTTTCCCAGGTTTGAGGCCATAGAGTTATTGACCAATATCACAGGATTCCCAGTATTGTGGGAAGGATGCTTCTGGTACAGCAACACCAAAAATCATAGAAGAAATGCCCTGTTCTTCCGGTGGCACAGATTTCTAGAGGGATTGTTGTCACTCTCTTCCCTGCCTGGAGTTTTACCAGACTCACAAGATCAAGTGTTGATACGCTAAAACAAAGCTTTGTTCCCTTGAATGGAAGCCACTATCAGTTGAGGGTCATTTCATACTCCTTTCCTCTTCTGCCTTTGCAGACAGGGCTCTTCATAGTCTTTGACACTGCACACCCTTTGGTTTCACGAGCTTTGGTGGTGGGACATGGAAGACAATTGAAATTATCTTGGACAAACAGTAAGTATTTGCACAAACACAGACCTGTTGCATTTTCAGGATCAATGTGCTGTTACTGATGTGGAAACCTCAGATGCTATGTGCCTCCTAGCTAGCACTCTCCTTCTTTAAACAATCTTTGTGACTGGATCATCTTTTTGGCCCTCTAGATGAATATTCACTGAGGTCATTGCTGGGCAGTGAAAATGTATAAATCTGGTTTCTAAAAGTATAAGGAATTTTTTGCTTGTTTTGGCACACCAGAGTAAAAAATGGGATGTGTGTCAGAAACCGTCCTTGAATGGCACCATAAGGAGCTCTCTGGGCCACTGTTTAGCAAGAAAGATGCTCTGTGTGCACCATGTCCAGGAGCATGTATTTTTAACCTGTATTGAATCTTACAATTTTGGGAAAAAATTATCTCTGAAGAGGAATTTGTATTAGTAGGTAAATAAAGAGCAGATACACAGAAATATGGTAACTTCGGAGGTTGGGTGGGTACAGAGAAGAGCAGTATTGTCCCAGTTCTCCCTTAAGCCCTACCAAAAACATGACTGGGAGGGCTGAAACTCTAGATCTGGTGTGGAAATTGTTCCAGTGACTTTTGTGTGTGTAATCTTTAGACAGACACCCAGTAGACCAGATAATGAGGTGAAAATACCAAAACTGAGTTTTGCATTCTGCATAGAAAAGCAAATACTTGTCTCTTATTTTCTTGGAAGAAGGACTCAATGTCAATTTTCAAGAGAAAGGAAAACTCACTTTTTAACACTCTGGATAAAGAATTGTGAACCCTATTAAATTTTGGCAGATAAATTTTGTTCTTTGAGTGTCATGGCACAGTGTAATTTTCTACTGAGACACATTGATTTAAATCATCATAGTGAACGTTTTTATTTTTTTTTCCTGGTATTATTTACCACAGTGACTTGCATTGCAGAAAATTTTAAAACACATAGGATAACTTAACTTTGGCAGATGTATTTATGGAGTTTCTTGAGGAATCAATTTTTTTTTTAAAAAAAATATCTGATCCTTTATCAAACTGTATTCAAAACTTTGTTAGTACGATGTAGCAAGAATTGGCTGCCATTACATCATAAAGACACTTCACATTCATAGAGTTGCTGGTGTTCGCAGCAACCTCCTCTACTTTGTTCTCCATACCTCATTCTAAGAATATCTGGTACATGTCAACGTCAAATTCACTTCCCTTTTATTAAAGAACAAAATTGGATATACACACATGGTTTGTAATGACATAATGAGCCTGCCTTGCTTTTGGATTTTGGTTAATTCTCATGTAGTCTTCTGAAAATAATCAGTCTTTAAAAGTTTTGAAAACAAACTCCATCCATCCTAGCAACTATGTTTTGTCTCCTTCATTATGCCCACTATTTCTGTTCTCTTCAAATAAAAACATAGAGGATTAAATTCTCCAGGCACTCCCTGCTATTCCCTCTGACTGTGAACCCCTGAGCAAACAAGGTTTCTCATGAGTGGTTTGTAATGAAGTGGAGGACAAGGGAGAGAAGGGGACAATTTATCAGAGTTTCTGATTGCAATTATTGGCTCAATGTCACTATAGCTGGAAAAGTTATTTGCCAGAGAAACAGTGGTGAAGGTATCTGCAGAGAAAGTATACCCCAGTTATAAAGGCACTGAAACCTGTGCAGTTGACTGAAGCCATCATGTACTCCGCCTGAGCAGTTGGGTAGTGGGTGGCAGAGCAGTGGGCTTTTTGTGGCAGCTGGGATGTCTACAGGAAGGGTCACCAGACATGAGTCATCCCAGATATCTCTAATCCAAACAAGAATTACTTCAGATTATTTTAGCTATTGAAATAGACTCTTCCCCTCTACTTGGTTCTAATGAGACCCCCCCTGCAGTACTGCCTTCAGCTCTGGGGCATCCAGCACAAGAAAGGCATGGACTTGCTTGAGCGGGTCAAGATGAGGCCACGGAGATGATCAGAGGGCTCGAGCACCTCTCCTGTGACAATAGGCTGAGAATGTTGATGTGGTTTAGCCTGGAGAAGAGAAGGCTCTGGGGAGACCTCATAGCAGCCTTTTCTGTACTTAAAGGGGACCTACAGTAAAGATGGGAGGGACTCTTTATTAGGGAATTTAGTGATAGGACAAGGGGTAACCGTTTTAAATGGAGACAAGGTAGATTTAGGTTAGATATTAGGAAGAAATTCTTTACTATGAGTGTGGTGAGGCACTGGAAGAGGTTGCCCAGAGAAGCTGTGGATACCCCATCCCTGGAAGTGTTCAAGGCCAGGTTGGATGGGGTTTAGAGTAACCTGCTGTAGTGGAAGGTGTCCCTGCCCATGGCAGGGGTGATGGAACTAGATGGTCTTTAAGGTCCCTTCCAACAAAACCATTCTGTGATTCTACAATTCTATGATTAAAAGAAGGGCTTTTTTTCAGCACTTAAGTCTTGTCCAATGCAATTTGCTGGTAGAATATTTGTTTTCTATATAACCTAAATACTGTTTTTTATGGTTGATTGCCTATAGTGATTCTACTTTAGAAGAACTTTTCTCCGAAGTCCTATTTATTTAAATGAGGCTGGGATCAAAGCCTCTGTCTGTAACACACATATTTTTCCAAGTTGTTGAAGGAATAAGCCTAATTGAGTGAGATTTTTAAAAAAGCTATTTTCTGTCTTGTTTGAAAGACTCTATTCCTTTAGAAATTTTGAAGAAAACTGCCTTGTCTTAATGAGTTTTAATTTGTAAATTTTTTTGGATTCTGAGAATGGCTTTCATTGCCTTTTTAATTTATTTCTTCTCCCTTACTAAACAAAAATGACCAAAAAGTGAGAATGAAACCACTTAGAGAGTATTTTAATCTGGAGGGCAATGTGGAGAGGAGGAAGAGTAAGTGTGTATGGAAAGTGAGGGGGAGGGGTGGGGAAAGGGGAAATAACTTTCTCATTTCTTTTTCTTTTCCTATTTTTCCCACTATAGGGTGGGGAATGAGAGTAGTTATCTATGAGTAATTTTTACAGAACCTCTCCTTTTTTGTTTCCAATTCATAATTTTTTTTAGTGAAAACAAATGTAGAATTAATCTATCCACTGGAATAACTGCAGTAAATTTCACTTGTTCCTTATTTTCAAACGATGCTGTAGATAGAGATATTATACACAACTGTTAGACTACATGGTGTGCAAAGGTTGCCATTAAATGGAAAAAATCTCGCTGCTTTTGACTCTTATGGAAATGTTGTTGATGTCAGCAGAAGAATGAGAGAAATCAGGGAGAACATCTGTTCTAGAAGTCGTGGAGCTGCAGTAAGGAAGAAGGTTGTGGTTTTACAGCAGCTTGGGGAATGCCAGTAGTTCAATGTTTGTTTATACTATCCTGTGTGTTTCTAAGCACCTGGCAGCCAGATGGGATCTGAAATAGGAGTAAGCACACAACTGCATTTCCATTGCCTTAGCAAGTGTGCACTCTGTGCTGCCTGTTTGTTGGCATGGGAATAGGGGTTATACCTGACCTGGCAAGGTGTTTTGGGGGCAAAGTTATCCCTCCAGATATTTTGGAACTAATTTGCATTGGCAAGAGTGAGTTTGCACCAATTCACCACCTTGCATCATGCAGCTGCAACAGTTTTATGCTGTGATTACAGCTGATGCTCTATATAGTGATTAGAGATGCCAAGATGAGCCTTCCACCTGTCTATGGCTGTAACTGGAGCTGTTGAGATGCAAGTACTGAGCTGAGTAAAAGGCCTATGCAGAGCTACGATTGGCAGGGAAGCTCCTTGGATGCTATGTTTGTGCTCTGATGCCAGAGGCTTGCACAGCCTGTGCCGGCGTTTTCTGGATGAAAAGAAGGGCTACCCAGATGTAGCTCATCTGCTTGCAGACAGAGGACAGGTTGCCCTAGGAGACCAGCCCTTGTTCATATGGAAATGGCTGGAGAGGTTGCATACACCCTTTGCACAGGGCAGAGGAATGTTAAAGTACACGAAACTGTTTTGTTTGGGGATTGGCAGAGGAGTGGTCTGTATGAAGTTTGGTCTCCTGAGATAGTACAGGTAGGGTGAGATTTAAAATGAATCTGCTTTTATCTCATGAATTAATTGCATCTGTGTAAGGTGTGTTGTGTGTTCAGATGCCTATCTGGCTTATTGGATCACCAAAAAATTTGTCTGGTGTTGTGCATTGTATGAGATAGCAGTTTTGCATAGGAATTGTATCTCCTGAAATGTGTTAGTTCTAGGGCCCTTATTGAAGATTTTGCAGAAATAGTGCAAGTGATTCTGGTCTCAAAGGTAGTAAGCCTTACTCCATATAGGTAGTAAACACACAATGTGGTTTAATGTCATCTTCTATAATTTTTTACTGTTTGTGCCAAGCACCTCTTAAAATATTTTGGATGTAATGTGTCTGTTGTTCCAGTAGCACATAATGTACCTAGATAGCTATAGTAAAATCCTTGCTTAATGTGATCCACGGAGCTTAAACTTTGTTATAGCTTCACTGGCTCTTGTGGCTGGTAACACAATGAACACACAATCTAAATATCACCCTCAAAGAGACTCTTTTCCCTTGCAGAGCCTTGGTTTGGGCCAATGCTGATGCTAATCATAAATTGTAATTGCATCCCAACTTGCTAGCAGGTTTCAGTTTCTACCTTTACTAAAAGAAACTATGCCCACTTCCATGTGGGAAAGATATTTTTACAGTGAACTACGTGCTAAGTCCAAAATTTGATTTCCACAAGTATTTGTACAAACAAAACCCCTTTCTTGTTTGGATACTAGTTTGCATTCACTTTTTATTTTCACAGCTCAATCAACCTTAGTGGAATTGCTTTGTATTTCAATAAAAAGAGTATCATAACTTGTTGATATGATGGTGTTTTGTTTCTTTATTAGTTTGCTCAATTCACAAGTGGCTTAAGAACCAGCATTTGTGAAGAAAATACGAAAATCATGCATGATTTTTCCCTTTCTGTTGTGTTTTGTGGTTTTGGTATTTTTGTTCTCTTTGAAAGAATCAGGATGATGTATTCAGGTCTTAAAGAGGTAGAAAACTGCCTTACAATTTATTGGCAGTGAGTGAGGACGTCTGAAGAACGTGTGTTAGAAAATTATTTCATTTTTCTTTGTTCTAAGCAGGCCATTCTGTACAAATTAGGGCAAGAATCTTGAAAATCCTGGCTTAGCTGGTCTTTACTGGTGCAACATGTTCTATATAGTTATGAAGAAGTCATGCATCTCTTAGTAATTGTTGAGCTAGTATATACCAGAAACCTGAAGAAGTACTAAAATTTTGAAAAGTCAGGTGTAATGTCCAGTGTAACTTTTAAAACTACTTTCTTTCCATCCCTTGCAAGGAAAGAAAAAGGAAATATGGGAGTTCAATGATAAAGAGATTAAAGCATAGGGAATGTATTTGATGGAATTCACCAACATTTTGGAAGAAATTAATCATGTCAAGAAAACATAATTTGACTCTGTTTCATTAAATTCATAAAAATATAATGACAATATTAATACTACATAATTTTCTAATTTAAAACTAGCATATTATGATATCTGTAAAGCAACTAATACATGGATTAAAAGTTGGACTGAAAAGGAAACCTCACCAAATGGAAGTATTTCTAGCATGTTCCATGTCCTAGATTATTACCAAATCTTACACTATTCTGTGTTTTTTGTCAATGGTCTAGATACAGCTATTGTCATAGCGTAATTAGCAGCGATTTTATGTTATGAAGATTGACTGAGTTTTAATCAATAATGAGGACATAGGAGCTGGAGGGAGGAATCAGAATATCTCAGTATAGGAGGCCTGTTTACACATGGTTTGCTAATACAAATACAAACTTATCTATTCAGAACCAAGCAATGAAGGCTGTCCTTTGAGTAGGAAATCCAAAGCAGTGAGTCTGGAAAGGCTGTAAGGGCTGGTCTGCCCCTTGCCTTGCCCTCCCACTGCAGTCCTGGGGTAAGGGATGCTGATGTTGTTGTCAGAAGACCAGTAAAAACAGGGAGGGAAGGGAGAAGGGGCACCGATGCTGCAATATCATGTGCACATCCAGAGGCCGCCTAAAATGCAGAACAAATTTGAAGATGGTGATGACAACAGCTACAAAAGCCATTGGAGGGCTGGAGGGGGATAGCCCCTCAGTGAACAACTTAAAATAACTCAGTCAACTTAGCAAAAGAGGGCTGAGAAGCAATTTGTTTAAATTTTGTAAGTATCTTCAAGTAATTTTTATTTGCCTGTATGTCACATGCTTTTTTAATGGAAAGCAAATAGCAACACAATAAATGAAGAAGGTGAGAATGGACAATTTCATCCCTTGAAAACAATACTGTTCATTTTTACAGGAGGTAAGCTTCAGTGAGAAAAGTTATAGTCAGATGCATGTTGTTGGGTTCAATACAGGGTAATTAAATTAAATTTTATGGTTAGTGTTTTATAAATGAGCAGCCTAGATCCTTGAGTGTAGTTTACTGGTCTTCTGTTTTATAAATCTAGAAACTGGAAGGAAAAACATGGATAGCACAACTGAATCTTAGCTTCCCTTTGAGTAAGGCTGAAATGCATTGTAGACAGCAGGCTCTGTGAAAACGTGTGCTACCTTGGCTTACTTTCAAATAGTATGAATAAATATTTGACTATATAAAACTCAAGTAGGTACCAACCTGAAATTCCTATTCCTCCAGTCCACATAAAAAGTTAAGCTGCAGTTGATCATTAACCAAACTGCAATGAAGGCAAGTGAAATAAGACCTGAAATGGAAGAGACTTCAGCCTGTTGCTTGCTGCCTTATGTTGAAGAGCAAGCAGAGATGACACTGCCTTGGGGAATTTTCCCTTCTCTCTTACCAGTGGAAAGCTTCTTCCTCATGCGCTCGTTCATTGCTGACATGCTTCAAAGGTTGTGTCCCAGTTCCTCTCTCCATTGTGACAGCTGTCGGGGGCCAGGCCATGGGCCCCAGGGTCAGCAGGGAGGCAAAGACCTTGTCTGATGCCTCAGAGCTGATGAGAGGAAAGCAGTCACCAACAATGCTCTCCCTTTGCTGTGTGTCCACTTTATCCCAGGAACTGCCTTCCCCTGGCTGCTCTGCCAGGTAGCCTGGTAAGCTGCCTAGGAGAGCTAGAATAAATTGTGAAGGGGCCACAGGGTGTTGTAGGGTGATTGCCGAGCTGGTGTTACCTGCCTGGCCAGGAAATACAGAGGTTGGGTGTGAAGTGAGGCCATAAAAGGAGCAGCAGAAGCAGAGTCTGGGAAGCATGGGATGCTAATAGAATCATAGAATTGTTATGGTTGGGAGAGACCTCAAAGATCATCAAGTCCAACTGTATACCCAATCCAGCATGCCTGCTAAACCCACTAAACCATGTCTCAAAGTGCCACATCTAAACGTTTTTTTGAACACCCCCAGGGATGGTGAGTCCACCACCTCCCTGAGGAGTCCGTTCCAATGCCTAACAACTCTTACAGTGAAGAAGTTCTTCCTAATATCCAGCCTGAACCTCCCCTGGCACAACTTGAGACCATTTCCTCTTGTCCTATCGCTAGTTACCGGGAGAAGAGGCCGACCCCCACCTCACTACAACCTCCTTTCAGGTAGTTGTAGAGGGCGATCAGGTCTCCCTTCAGCCTCCTTTTCTCCAGACTAAACAACCCCAGCTCCCTCAGCCGCTCCTCATAAGGCTTTTTCTCCAGGCCCTTCACCAGCCTTGTCGCTCTTCTCTGGACACGCTCCAGCAGCTCAATGTCCTTCTTGTAGTGAGGTCCCCAAAACTGAATACAGTGTTTGAGGTGAGGTGCGGCCTCATCAGTGCAGAGTGCAAAGGGACGATCCACTGGTTACTAGAGGAAGCCAGTACAGACCGTGTCAGTACAGCACTTGAGGCCAAGCTAATTAAACCTGCTGAGAGAGATGAAATGCAGTGGCAGGGTATATTAACTTGTGCTTGGTGCAATGATAACATGGTTACATTACCCTTTTCAAGGCTTGGGGCATGGGCAGAGCTGGCCTGCATCTGCCATAGTTTGCGTTGTAAACATCCCCAATGCAAACCCAAGCACAACTGCATGGGATATAGGCCATCTTCATGACGAGAAATCAGCAGTCGGGCACTGCTCAGAACAGATCGCTTCCCTTGTCCCAGTCCACTATGCCCGTGGGAACATACTTTGAACCCACACTTTATGGATAAAGGGTTTTATGTCCAAATGACTGGCAGCTTTGGGTAACACTGTATAGCAAAATAAGCTGTACCGAATCTTAGAAGTATTCTGCAATCAGGGATTGCTCAAGACTATAACTGATGCTTGCTCATCTCTGTGTTGCTCTGTGTGACCTGTATTCAGTGAGGATGGGCACCCACACTAAAGATTATCCTTCCAGGTAAAATGTGAAGCCCTGTCCTGCAGAAAACATTTGGGAAGTGGATTCTTACACACTCTCAGATAGACCATAAGATCTGCAGACTTCTGGCAAAAATTCCGAAAGTGAATGCAGAGATCATGTTTTACGTGAGGATTGACAGATGAAATCGCATGACAGAAGAACTTGGTTTCTTCGTGGTTTTCCCTCATTTCACAGACAGCTAATTTTGTGGCAGAAAGATCTAGAATAGCATACTGAAACCTGTTCTGCCTGTCAGCTGAGCTGATTGTTATATATCAGAGAATATAATAGCAGCCACTCCCATGTAAAATTAGCTCTGTTTGTGTATTGTCTACCAGAAGAGTATAGTATTTAAGCACAAGAACATAATACATTGTGATGGACAAGGATTTCTACGGTTTGGTTCTGCATCTCCTCATTTGACGTCTAATTTCAGTGTACTCACAGTGGTACAAATAAGGTCAGGTCTTGAGAGTAGAATCTATTTGAAATGATGCAGGTTGTTTTTATATTTCTGCTCTTTGGTTGAGCTTTGTCTTTAGATGTGGGCTGTGTTGCAAAAATGAGGCTGTGCCTGCACATGCTTTTTTATAAGTAAGATGTCTTTGTAATATTGGAAGTCTTAAAATAGCTGAGCAACATGATATCCTCACACATTCTTTTCTAAAGTTGATAAATCTGTGATGGGATCACACATTACTTAGATATAATTTATTAGCAAAGCAGGCCATTTTTCTCTGGAAGTAATCCCTCCTCACCCACCTAAAAAATGCAGCTCTGAAAAATAGGGAAGTTCCATGGAAATAAGTCAGTTTGGAAAAAAAAAAAAAAAAACAACAAACACACACTTCATCAGATTTTATTTTCCCCATTAAAAATACTAAACCATGAATTCCTAGCTCCATTTCTCCTGGGCAGACCATGATGAGGGTAGCCAGATCTCTCACATCTCGGCAGGTCTCCATAGCTGGTTACCTAGCAATACACCACTCAACCCATGTTGCAAAATTGTACAAGCTGCCACTCTTGATTTCCATACTAAGGCAATTTATGCTAGCTTTATGGCATGAAAACTTTCTTCATCAAATGTCTTAAGCAAAATGACAATATTTTTCTCCTCATTTGTGGGGAGATACGTTTTTTCCCAGAGAACTGCCTGTGAGCTGGCGGACTGGACAGCAGTAACAGATATGTCCATTCTCCTAGAGAACTGTAATTCTTGTAACCATTCCCCTAGTTTTGATCTTAGCTTGCAACTGGAAAATATTCTCCAAGGCTGAGTTTCTGGGTTCTGGTTCTAAAGCATTTCATGTAAACCCTTGCTTGAAAAATGATGGTTTGGTTTGGGACGACTAGGTTTAAGATTTTTTGGATAAAAAGAAATTGTCTTTCGTCATGCTATTCCAAAACGTGAAGCATAACTCAGTTTATGACCACATGTGGATGATTTCAGACTACAAGGATATTTCAGTTGTGACTTATGAACATACTCAGTGATAGTTTCTTTCACTGGCATTGAGTAACAGACTTAAAATTGAGCTACTACTGGACATGAACAGTGGAAACAGAGGCAACAAAGTACAAATGAGGTCATTTGGCTACTAGCAGCAGCTACCTTTGCCTGAGGCTACATGGCGCTCTGTGCTTGCATATGACAAAAGGGCTGCTCTCTCTGATACTGTCATCTGATAATACATATCCTCAGAACCTGCTGTGAACATGGTGCTTAGCTGTACTTAAAATTCATAGTTTTTCAAACTTGTCAGAAAAAACTGTTAGACAGGTGTCTTAAAAAATGGGGGGGGGAGGGAAGGGAGGGGAGAAATGAAAAAAGTCTCAGTTTGATGGCTGTGCTTATACGTAAGACCTCAAATGAATAATGAGTTGAAGTTCCTCTTTCTTCTGTGATTGTGGGTAAAGAAACAACTGCAGGCAGCATGAGGGGAAGAGTATTTGTTGTCATCCTGACATTTCTGGAAGACACTTTGAGCATAGCACAGTAGTGAAGTGTTAGAGCAATCTTAGTTCCTGCAGCAGAGACTACACTACAGATTTGCAAAAAGGTTTTGATGGGCATGACACCATATACTCCCTCATATCCACTGTGAAGAATCAGCAGTACCTAGATTTGTACTGGTTTTATACCAACATCTGAGAATACTTTGAAGCCTTTTGTCATGCTTCAGAGTCAGAATTTGCCAGGAGTCTGTAAGATCAAGTGAAATATCAATGTACTTCTTTCCTAATAGTTGCATAATGTTGGCATCACATATGAGGGATAAGATTTCCCTCCAGTTTACTATGACTTTTGCTGGACAAAGTTCTAAGCAGTTAAAATCCTTCATGAAAAACCAATTTATCTGGTAAGGAATGTGCATTAAGCATGCCAGCATGAACTATTTGCATTGACTGCAAAGAAGGCAAATATTCAGGGATGCTATCCATCAAAGCAAAGTCATAAGCCTGAAATGGAAATTTTATTTACTTGAAGGGATGAGGGGGTTAAACACTCTCAAGGAAAATGTGTGGCATAACGTTGAGAGACACTTTACTTTTAAGAGTCAGTATAGGCTTTGGGAAACAGTACAGAGAATGTAGAAACTGAAAATAATATAATTTACTTTTATCTGAGAGTCTAATGGGCAGAGTTTCAAATGAGGCTTCCTTCCTGGAATTTTATGGGATGTTTAAAGAGGAATTGGAGACCGAGGTGCAGAAAAGCTTTGATCTGTCTGTGATCAAGCAACAGCTGGGCCAAAGGAGTGGCTTTTTCTAGGAGTCTATTTGAAAGTGAACAGAAAAGCTTCTGAGATGTCATTAGTATCCCGAGTACCAAAAACCTGGGGTGGAGGATTGTGGCAGGCTTTGTTTATCTTTGATGCAGCCAAAGGAAACATGGCTTACAGACTGTTCCTGAGCACTTTACATGTAAAATAAAGTGTAAATAGGAATATTAGCAGGATTAGGACCCGGGTTATAGCATTCATTCATTCTTAGTGCTTATTTTGTGCTTCGCCAGGAATAACAAAGGAATAAAAATTCTTTCTGTGCTCTCCACTTGCTGAAGTGCAGGAGCTTGCCAGGTTACTTCCCCTCTGAGGAGCAACTGAAGGCATGAAGTTGGGCTGTGTCTTTGCTGTGACCCATTCTTACTACTTTGTTTTCTGATAAATGGTATTTGCTTGCAGTATTTGCTGCAAGGAGTATTTGCTGGAAAATTGACAGCACACTTATTTTTCAAAGACCAAATTATTAGCTTAAATACTAATAAAAACACTTTCTCACTCTATTTAGTGATGCAGGGTGGTGACATCACTATGATATCATATCAATATGATATCAACTTTGTGTTAATATCATAGCAATATCATCCTGGTTCTTGTGTACTGCTGTCTTTAATCTAGATATGGTGCTTGGATCTGTTTTGCTTTGATTGTCTACAGTATATTCCTCTGTGAGTGAATTAGAAATACACCAGTAAAGTCTTAATGAAAATTTGATTTATAAATTCTTACTTTGCTCTCAGAATAAGCAGGAAATGACAGATGCAGTTTATATCACTTCTGAGTTTCTAGAAGGTTCCTTAAGGAAGTGAATCAGTTCATTTATAAGATGAGCAAGCTGATGGAGCAAGGCAGCACTTAGGACAAAGCCTAGCATCCCTTTAACTCTTTATTTAAAGCCCAAAGACTGCAGAGTCTCCTACCTCTTCTCCTCTTCCTTCTCCCACCTTCCCTAAAGGTGCTCACTGCAGTCTGTTTTCTCTCTTGTAAAGGTGGAAGCTGCCTACTTCATCCCTTAGATACAACATTTCCCAGCATGTGCTGGCATCCCAGAAGCATGCAAGACAGTGACACAAGGGGCAGGGAAACAGCAGCTACTTCCAGCTCCAGCCTTTCCACCTGGCGTGTGCCTTCCCTAGGTGCAGGATTCACCCATCGCCACAGCTACTTGACCCAACATCAAACGGTGCACCCGCGCACCTTTCAGGGTGGCCCTCGGTGGTGATGCTCGCACCCTTGCACACACAGAGTTGGCCCCCGCTTTCATCACAACAAATGCTACTACAGTGAGTTTTTCAAAGTGCTTTGCCAGCTGGTTGATGTAGATAGCAGAGCTATTTTGGCAACCACTGGAGGCAGAGAGGACACGGCCGGGTGGTTTCCAGGGCTTGCAAGCCTCCTGGGCCTGAGAAGGGTGTGAGCTCTGCCTGCTGCCTCCTCTGTGAGTTATTGCGAAGGTTTGAAATTGGTGTCATAATAAATAGTCGGGCTTGGGAAAAAGTTTTGAGGTCAGACCTGAAAGGAGGGATAATGCCCTTTTCCCAAGACTGTCTCTTTCCCACAGGTGCCTGTAGATAACCATATGATGCTGAAGCTGATAAGATAATTAAGCTGCTAAAGGCAGGCAGCATTTGAGGATAAATCTGGCAGCTGCTCTGTGAAGTGGCTTTGGCTGAAAGTTGTGTCCTGGTGGGGTGAGCTGCGCAAATCACATTGCAGAGCCAACAAAAAACACCTTTTTGGCACAGAGAAGAGTGTCAGACTGATTCATAGGATCACAAATAGGTTGTGGCCTGAGAATTGCTTTATTAAGCAAAGCTGTCGAAGCGTGAGCTTGTTTCTTGGGAAAATCAGTTGCCCATATTCAGGTTATATAGTGCAGATATATCAGTCCCAGAGGGCAGGTCTCTCAGCAGCCCCACAGGCAGGTGGCTGGGGAGCCCCGGTGAGTTTGGTGGCAGCTGTCTGCTGAGATTTTTTTGCAACTCAGCTCTATTCAAAACATCTGGACTTTCATAAATAGGTGTCTTCCATTGGGAAAATGTTGTCCCAGAAGTTCTGAGGTATTTATCCATTGTTATTTAACTAAAATAATTGCTCCTAATAAGGGATAGCCAAAACCCCAGACCTGAGTCAGCACTCCTTCAGGGGCAAGCAAATAACTCAGTGTTAATTCTTTAAATGTTCTCCACCGCTAATTGGTGCTTCCCACCTGAAGTACTTAGTCTGAATGAAAAGGAAAAAAGTTAGTATTTCATTTTCTGAGAGAACTTTCCCACAACTTATTAGAAGATGATGGTAATTCTTGGTATTTTTAGGAGTTGCTGTTTAAAATTCAGTCCTGTTGTAAAAGCCCAGATTTCACTGTGTTGTCTTTTACTTTTAAGAAGTCTAGCAGCCAGATGGGAGCTGAGTGTGTTGAACTGGGACATAACTGCCTAATATGACTAGCTAACCAGCAGTGTAGCTTTGTCTCAAGATTTCTTTAGATGTTGGCTTTAGACTGATGAGAAGAGCTAGCGGTTCAATATATCAGTGTGCCTAGATCTCAGGCAATTGATATTCTTGAGACTGTGGTAGATTCCTCCAGTGCATTGCCTTGCAACTACTTTTCTAGGAAGCATCTTAGTTTGTGGATTAGCTCTGATTTTAAATCTAGCCTGTGATTAAAATTAAACATTTATTCTTATCATGCTGAACTGGAAAATAGGAAAAAATATTGTTACCCTAGGACTTTTTTTTAACATTTTTTGAATTATTCAGTGTTACGTTCCAAAACATTTCTAACAAAGTTATTTTTTAAAATGAAAAATCAGAACGTTTCTTAATATTTCTCTTCCCTTCTCTCCAGGCTTTTTGACCTGAAAGTAATCAATAAATTATGTGTCTGTTTGCAAATAGTTATAGCTGTACCCAAATCTGCATTTTTGGCAAAAAAATTATTCAACTGAAAAATCTTGTCCTGTGTGTATGAAGTAATAATTCTGTTTCTTTAACTCTTTGAAAGAAATCAGCATCCCAGTGTAAATGCAGATCAGACTGTGGGACATTATTCTGTGTACTTTTGTAGAAGAAACTATTTCTCTGCTCATCAAAGTTCATTTTTCAGAGCTGTATGAGTCTGATAAAACCAGAATTATATACCGTTGACTTTTATTGGTTCAAAGTATAATTAAATAGAAATGAGTGAGTGCATAAAGCGTATTGATGGAATTAGGATTTCCAAACAAGGTTTTGAAGAACACAGATGTCCACAGACGCTGCCTGACATAGCTGTGTGAGACACGCATGAATCACAGCAGAAGCAGGCTAGAAAAATCAGCTTCCATCAGAGAAGAGCAGCCTATTACACTGAGAATTAAAAAATGGTGCTATTGAAACTTACCTTGTTCTATGTGGCAGGGACTCTTCTGGGATCACAGGGCAAAATTGAAGGTGCCTCTGGAAACTGGAAAGATGAGGGGCAAAACCTGACCTTCAGTTGTCCCTTTAGGAGAATGGGGAAAAAAGCTGGCTCCTGGTGGCTTTGGTGACTGAAAAAAGCATTACCCCTGTGCAGGTTCCACAAAATTGTGACTGCTGCATTGATGGGAGGTTATTAACAGAAAGTTTGTTTATTTTTGAAAATGGTAGGACTAAGTAGAATTAAGAAAGCAGAGGAGGAGACATTTTTGAAGGTTTCGGTATGGTTCAAATAGTTTCAAGATGGTGGGACTTTCTGAAATGGCAAACTTGGATTAAATGTATTGCATGGAAATCCTGCCCTATTCCAAAATCTGTCCAAAGGCTCATCTTTGGTGAGTCGTTCCAGGGCAGAAAGCCTTCACCAGGTCTTGTAACATCAGGGTTGGGAGTAGCAGGAGTGTTTTTCTGGAGTGGAGGTGATGGGGTTCCTTTACAGAGCTGTTTTAATGGGATTGTCTCTAACCCCCATCATTTCACCCATCTGATCTGTCAGGTGCACCTGTACTTGTGAGGGGCAGCAAAGGGCAGCTCCATGTGTAAGCTGGCTCTGCTGGTGATGGGAAAATGCAGGAGGAGCACTGGTCTGGGGTGGAGGAGAGCGGGAGAACAGGAACCTCAGCAGAGGCTGCTGGGCAGGGGGGAACAAATGGCAAGGGGGGCACGGCAGGACACAGCTAGCCTGTGGGGAGTGGTGGGTTTGTTGCCAGTGGAAAACTTGGACTGTGCTCCTTTTCTGCTTGTTTTCAGGCAGACCAGCTTGCTTTGACCTCTCGAGCTGAAACGGAGACATAGGAAGGAAGAGCTTTCTCATGATAAGGGCAGGAATCTATGCTGCACATTCCCCCCACGGATCAAAACAGGAAGCATTTGCCAGCAGCACCCCCTTCTCCATCCACATCACTGTTCTCCCCTGCCCGACACTTCGAAGGTGTGTTCTCGCTTGACGTCCTCCCTCCAGGCTGTCGTGGAGTTGACACAAACTCGTTATCCTGTCATTTTTGTGATCGCAAGGGGATTTACACACACACTGAAGAACTTTGAAACAGATAGAAGGGAGGGGGTTAGTGTTAAGAATAATCCTGACTGGTTTTAATTTTTCCTCATTTGGCTCCTCAGTTACTTCTCCTTTTTCTCAGTGGGTCAGTATCCAAACCTACTCTTGAGCTTGGTTTGACCAACCTGGCTCGAACCCTCAGTATTTTACCTGTGCAAAACTACTCATGGTTTGATCGACCAATGCCTGTGTGATTACAGGAAGAACCATCCTCTGAATGGGGCTGCAGGAGCACTGAGCAGGGGGATCACCCCTTCCCTCAGCCTGTCGGCAGAGCCCAGCCTGCCTGCCTGCTGCAGGGCACTGCTGACCCCTGCTGCTGCCCTCCCCAAACCTGCTGAGGGTGCACTGCATCCCTCTCACGGAGAAGGATGCTAAATAGCATTAGCTCCAGCAGCCTCCCCTGAGAAATGTCACCCCTAACTGGTTGCCAGCTGGACTGTGAATTGCTAACCCGTGATCTTCAATCCTGACTGTCCCTCCAGTTTCCCAGACTACCTTGTGGTTCACTCACCCTGTCCTTATTTTTAGTTTGGATGCAAGAATGCTGCATGTCAAAAGCCTTGCAAATGTCAAGGTATACTTTACTATTGCTAATCTTGACATTTATTCTTTTGTATATTTTTTATTTTTTAAAACACCTAAATATTTAAAAGCGTAAGCAAAACTTATTTGAAAAAAGCCCAACCAAACTAAAAAAGTAAAGGCTATATCAAACTTTGATAGCTTACCTGCAAGATGTTTTAAAGTACTCTTGTTTGTAATTCTCAGAGACTTCCATTAGAAGTTTGAGATAATAACATCTCTCCATGGTGGCTACTTCTTTATCTGCAGTACCTAGTGTTACTAAGCAAGGGATAAAATTATTATTACCACCACCGGAGTACAGCCTAGAGACAACCAGGGAGGAGCAGCCCCAGAAGAAAATGCAGAATTACTGAGACCTGCTGTTGGTTCTTGCTGGTGATGCAGCTGCAGAATGAAAGACAAAATGTGAAATGGTATTTTTAACAAAAAAATAAAGTAGGTATAATAAAACCAAATGAAGACAAAAGAAGAAAAAGCTGAGTATCGATTACAGAGTGTTATGAGCAAGGTTTTGCTTAACAAAATACCAGATGTTGTGTAAATATTACATTCAACTTCAGGTAACTGGAAGGGCAAATTTTTGGGGAGGATTCGAGGTAGAAAGCCTGGAGGTGATGATAAAAAAGACCTTCAGCCTCTCTGTACTTCTCTACCAACTTCTGTTACACCAGCTTTTCTTGGGTGATTTCTAGCCACAGCTGAAACCTTTGGAAGTAAGAAATAATTCCTCATACCACCATCCCTGGCACAACAGCTCAAGCTTCAGCTCTGCAAAGCAGACGCCTGACTCGAAGTCTGCGTTTCTGACCTGCGAGGCACATGAGCGCTGGCTGGGAAGTGCCTCAGTCCTGGGGTTGCCTTAGCCCTGTTATGAGCAGTCTGAGTCTTGGCTGCGCGGAGGGGAAAAATCCCACTTTTCTGTTTAGATTGTGGCGAGAGGAAACTGTGAGCAAAGGAAACCTTCCCCTGTGCAGGGCATGAGGAGCCGTGGGGGGACCTCCCCTGCTCCTCGCCCTCTGTCCTGGCACAACCAGCCAGCCCACAGCTTCACTGTAACACTGTTGTGCTATCAACATATGAATAACTACTTGCCGTTTATCTCGCCAACATGTTTTTAAGCCTCAGCCAGAGTCAGCGCTCCATACTGTCTGGGTTTTAATCTGCTTTGTTTATGCTCTCACAGGCGGGTGACACAGGCTTTCTCCAAGCAAAAGAAACACTGATTGCTTTGGTCAGTTTCACTGAACAGTCACGTTTTGGGTTTGATTCCTTTTCCTTTTTTGAATCACCTTGGGTTTGCATTGTACGTTGGTCAGTGTGTAGTCTTCTCCAGATACATCCTTCCAACCATCCTTCTCTCTCTCCCCCCTCTAGATTGTGCTGTCAATACGAAACCATGTAAATTGACTCATTAGTCAAAATACATCTTCTCAGCTTTTGATAAAGCAGAGAATGATCTAAAGGAGTTTTTCAGAACTTTACAAATATGGCAAAACTATTTTTTGTCGTGTGTTCAGTATGCCATTTCCAGATGTGATCACACACATTTTCTGCTTCATCATGCAGCTGATTAAGAACATTTTAAGTACCCCAAATAAAAACAGAGGGCATTTCTGGAAGGTTGAAATGGGATCATACCAACTGTAACAGCTGAGTGTTGGTTTGCTTGAAGAGGGAAAGGTTTGAGCAGTGATTAGGGCGATTCTTAGTGCTGGCTCTTACCGAAGCTCACAGTTGGTCAGGTAGAGCTGGGTAAGCACCAGAAGCAAGTTCCAGCAGATAACACAGAAAGGGTTATTGTCAGTGTTTTCAGCAGTACTGTTGTTTTCTTTACTTCATGGCAAAAGAAACAGGACTGAGTGGCAGCTTTCGTTAAACTATTTCCTGGCAGTGTGCAGGATAAGCTTATTTGGAAACAAACATATTTTTCTAACCCCTGGGTAAGAAAACTTTACATCTATACCTACATGTGACATGATTGCTCCAGCAGGCTTTCCTACATATTGCAGCCAGACTTCATACTGCACAGTGTTGTAAATATATTGTGGTAGTGATGGTGGTGATCTATTTCTATTTTTCTTTCCTTTTAATTTTTCCCTTGTTTTTATTTTTTTCCCCTTACTCTAGTATATGTCTTGCCTGCCTGTAGAGAAGAGTGCTAAACTGATGCATGGAGAGAATAAGATATATGTATATTTTTTAACACCTTCTGTTTGATTCAGGTCCTTTCTTTCTGACTCCCAGGGAAATCCACTGTGTGAAGACACCTGCCTGCACCTGAGAGAGGGTGTATTTTCTGGCACTAACCAGGAAGCACCAGGCAATCTGAAAAAAAATTCCTCCTCACTACCTTCCATGACTAAAACTTTCATTTTCACAGACATGACATCAGAAATTGGATTCTACGAGTTTTACTAGCAGTTGTAAGATATCATTATGTAGATGAAATGAAGATTCAGTTTTCCTTCCCCTCTGGGATCTGGGCTAAAATGCCAAAATCAATTAAAAGGTAGCTATAGAATGTACAGAAAATGTTTCCCTTTGCAATAGCCTGTTGTCACAGCTTTTCATGCATAAACCTGTAACAGATAGGAGGTTTTATTTAAGATGCACATTGTTGCACCAGTAACATGTATGGCAATTTCTTAGTCTATTAGAGATGTCATAATTATTTCTTTTCTTTTAATAAATTTGTAGAACAGACATTCTTACTCTGTAAACATGTTCCTGATGGATTATTTTATTAGCTTATGATATTGTTGCTTTGTGCTTGATGGCTTGATAAGAAATACATTTACTGTCTGACTGCATTAGAAATAGATTTGCAAGGTGGAAGTAAAGATGACCGTTCATGAGAAGCATGAACAAAGGCGGTCTACAGCAAGCTTTTACACAGGGTAAGAATCAGAGAGCTGATGGACCATTACCTCTGTGGCACTTAACAACATGCTTAAAAATAATCCATTGACTTCAGCTGTCAGTTTTGGTGCAGAATTGGTCAGACTCACTTTGTCCATCTTGACTATGACTCTATGTTTGCTAAAAAGTATTCTGGAATTCCACTCTTCTGGTTTAGTTTTGAGGCAAGGTTTATAGAAAGTGATGGCCCAGCTACTGTGTGGTGGATGGGTTTGGGTAGGTCAGCAGTAAAGCGAGGATCAGGGTGTCAGATGCAGGCCTGAAGATGAATGAGTGAGTTTGCCTGCATGCTGGAGTCGATATGAAGCAGTGTCAGCAGGTGCTGGCATGGCAGGGTGGACCACAGTGCTGGGTGCTTGGAGTTGGGCCAGCCAGCAATGCCCAGCATTTTTCATTAAAATACACAATGTTTTTTATCTGGAGTATGTACATCGTGAGGAGTAGTTCTGAATGAGTTAAAGTGCTCTCTGCTCTTTTTTGTACAGGTTATCAAGCACTTTCAGATGGTGGGGGGAAAGCAGTATTTAAAAGCTGTTGCTACCGAGTAATCACACAATATGTACTGTTAACTGGGTGCTCGAATTTCAGCCAGGACACTACAAGAATCTAAGGGTTTGTGGGATGCCTCTGTGTGTATGTAAATCTTCTTCCCTAATTGTAATCAACCCTTCCCTTTTCTCCACCTGTCAATGTTAGGCAGCTGTAGCAGAGAAAGGGATCATTTAATGAGCTGTAAGAGCTGTGTGTATATTCCATATATATACACCCAGACCCTCTCTTCTGCATACTCAGGGTTTTGAAGGTCCTGCATCTCCATAGTGCTTGGGGGGGGAGCGTTCTATAATGGGAAATTAATCATGGTTAAACTCAAGCACACGCACATCAGACATGCTGAACAGCTCTATGTTACACAGCCCAGCCAGTGGTGCCACACGTATGGGTCAATCTGTCGTGTCTGACTATGGGCTACTTCATGCCTGGTTGTTCTGTTTGCATGCAACAGCTATTCCCCCAACAGCAAGCATCCCAAGCTGTCATATGTTCTGAACACCCTTGTATTTCTAGGAAAATATGGGAAAACCTATGTCCTGTCATAGGTGACAAAGAATTTAAACAAACTGCAGGAAGCCTCACACTGGCAATTGCACCAGCAGCTGATGACCTTTCCAAAGCAGAAGCCTGCAATTCACAGCCCCATTCCTCAAGGTGGGGATATGCCTTGATTATAGTTACTTGTGGTAACAAGCAAGCATATGACATACGCAGGATTTCTTTGTTCTTGATTTTTTTTTTTCTGAAAGAAGTGAATGTACAGGGTGAGGATGTATGCATTTCCATTTATGAAGAGAAGCACAAAACTTGCTGGCCAGTGTGAGTGTGTATGAGAGAGGGAATCAGTGTAGCTTTTGCCTGCCTTGATAGTGAGCCATTTTATGATTTTTGATGTATGTTAGGTGTACCTAGAGACTTGTGTTAAGGTAGCTCATCTGAAGCTACTTGTGGACTGTGGTGCTGTCCACAGTCTAGGGCCCTTACTGCCTCCCTGCTTAATAGAAGATACCTCCTTTCTTAGTTGCTCCCTGACACAGAACTTCACAGTTTTCTCATGGTAATCATGCCCTTTCCTCAGCTGTCAAGGACCTAGAACTTGCGTGAGGAGTGCATTGCCTACCTCTGCAGACAGCTGTGCCTAGTAATGTGCTTGGCAGGTCCTCCCCTGTCCCGCGTTTTGCTCATTGACTTATGCCCACTGTGTTTGATGGACTCTGTGCTGTATTTCTCACTCCCCAAAGCAAGTGTAGATTTTACAAGTGCAATACACAGGTGGTGTTTCCACAGCTTGGTCTCTCTGCGTAAACAGCTCTTTCCTCAGGAAGGGTGGACAGGACCCACTGCAGCAGTAGTGGCAGCGTGTCCTGTCCGTGGGCCATGGGCTGAGGCAGGGCACGAGGCTGGACGTGAGCATCTAGAGGTCACTGACACGGCAGGGCTGGCGGCCAGAGGGACTGGGCTGCTCTGGGCAGGGTGCATGCAGCAAGCTGTGCCTAAATAACAACGAAAAGCAGAGCAGATTTTGTGCTTGAGATCTGCTGCAAAGATGTGAATGAAATGAGAGGCAATGGCTTGTCCAGAGGAGATGCCTGAGGTCTGCAGAGGCACTGTACCAGTCTTGTGGCTGGTAGCTTATGCTGCAAGCAAGCATAGTGCTATGGGATGGAGGTTAATTCATCTGGCAGCACAAAACTGCCATGGAAAGTGCTGCAGCTGTAGGACCTGGGTATGGGGCTGGTGTCCTGAGGAATGTATGGGGCAGGGGGAGCATCCTAACCACAGTGGCCTGTGGGTACCATTGTAAAGGCTGCCAGGTTTGCTGTGTAGCCATTTCTGCAACCTCACCTGCCACACAGTGATGCAGAGTGCTCTTGCTACATGTAAGGAATGCCTGGATTCCCAAAGTCACCAAGGTGTCACAAGAGGGAATGGTTAATTCATTTGTAGAGCACCTTCTTGCACTGCCCTATAAGAAACCCCCAAAGGCTGGGAGAAACCAATAACCTGCTGACACGAGCCCAGATTTGCCCTGTGTCTGTGAAACCACCCCATACTGGTATTAACAGAGAAAAGTGAGGGAGAGTGTAGTCAGGTAGGGAGCTCTGCCCAGGGGTGGAGGAAGGAGTAGTGGCAAAGGGATTTTGGGGCTAGGTGGGATGTGGGGTCCATAATGCCTGCTGTGGTGTGACCACATGGCTAGCTTGGGCACCTGGAAAGTGCTGAAATAACCGCAGGTCTCCTTGGAAAAGAAAAGCTGTCAGGGTTACAGGGATGTCAGCCAAGGCATGCCTAGTAGTAATGCATAAGGACTGTTCCCTTTGTAGTTTATCACTGTAAAGTTTAAGCAAATTTTATCTTCTAATGTGTTTCCCCTTGAAGTAACCTAGTCAGACAATAAAATAAAGCTCCTCAGTTCACAACCGCAAACGTGTAAATGTTATTGAAAAGCTGGGACATGGTGGGGGATAATGCTGGTGGGGGACTGTTCTGTTCGTCTCCGCTGACCTGGGCGTAGCTGCCCGCCTTTCTCAGCATTGTTCCTCCTGCTCTTTGAGCTGGGGGAGAGGAACTTCCACCCCGCTGCTCCCACTGCCCACGGCCCCCCGCCTGCCCCTCCTTCCTCACCCACCCTCCACACAAGGCTGGCTGCCTTCAGTCAGAAAATCTGCTGGGCTTTGCATAAACATCTTCTAATGTAAATATCAGAGGACTATAGAAAGCCTCTCTGTTGGTGCAGGTTCTTCTGAGCCATGCTTTCAAACTGCTGACTCTGTTGGTTCTTATCGTAAGTCAGTCTCAGCAATTAACTTTCTTTTGATCATTTGGGTGTGTACTTTTTTTTTTTTCCTCTTAAGTACACTTTTAAGAGTAGATGAATGTAGTGACCAAATACACAACCATAAGATTTTTAATTTAAAGGAACTAATAGTTAAGCAGAAGTTATCATGCTTCTCCATACAAAAGAATAGTTTTAAATTACAATTTCATTGAGGAGTAAAGTAAGGAGGAATATTACTTTAAAATAGGCAATTTGTGTGTGTGTAGGAACATGTGAAAATTGACATACAGATTTTGAGTACAATATGTTAAAGTCTGATGTAGTTTACTATACTGTTTCATATAACAGCTGTATGAGCGATTGATGAAGGGTTTTTTGCCATTATAGGTATGGTACCTGGCTGCTGGTGCCCCTGAATTTGTAGCTAATTAGATGTGAGCCAGTCCTGCACTTTGTTTCTAAGATCTTGTGCTCCTGGCAGCCCCATGCCACTATCAGTCTCTGCTGTTTGGCCCCAATAAACAGAACAGTTTTTCAGTCACTGGCAGACAGGTACTGTATGGGACTCACTCCCTGAGCTTTTGTGTCCTGGATTTTTCTTTGTCCCTCTTGACAGCACTTTTTGTCACAGAATGTTGCTGTACCACCCCAGAAGCATTCTGCTCCATGTGATGTTAGACCCATCCTGAGTGAAATACAAGGGAACTGGATCTGTAAACAAAATTCGAGCTTTTGTTTCAATGTGAAGTTTAGTGCTTGCTGTCAATGATTTGTGTATTACAAACTCCCAGCCGACTAGAGCATGTCCTATCGCTCACAGTAGTTGGGAATGTCTGTGGTCTGTTTTGTTGAGCAACATTACATTCCTGGGGTTAGCCCTCGTGAGTCACAAGACACGATTTATTTTTTTTTGCTGCAACCACGAATATTCAAAAAAAAGAACCCTCTCATTTTAGGGAGTTAGATCACAACCTTCTTGCAGCATACGTGCAGGCTGCGTTTTTAACGTAGCATGTGACAGAAATGTTGCTGAAACTTTTTGATGAAGACAGGACCAGAATGCTCAACTTTTCATGCTGTCAATGGCAGTGCAAGGGCAGCACTGCATTTGCTGGTACCTACCCCAGTTGAAGCTCTTGGATACATTTGCTTGGTGATGTTTTTGACATGTAGATTGGTATTTTTGTTATTTGACGAAGACTAGACATTGCTCAGACCCACATAATTAAAAGCTAGGGGTTATTTATATATTGTACCTCCAGTGCTCCTCCTTGGAGAGCTTTTAGGTGAAGCTTGGCAGGTATAAAACTATGGCTGTTCCATAATTTCTGAGATTAAACCCAGACATAGGAGTCCACTCAGATGCTGCTTACTGCAAAAGGATGTTTCTATCCTGCAAAACTCAGGATTTCTTTTGTGCAGCATCTCCCTCACAAGCATGTAATTTGTAGCTACTATGATGTTTCTTATTCCATCATTAGAAAATTGTCTCTCTTGCTTTGGGTAGCTATACAAATTGCAAAATATGATTTCGTAGCATACTTGATGGTGGCAACTCAGAAGTGTTTTCTTACACCATGATAAGTGCAATGTAACTTAAGACCAGAAGAACTTATGTGTGAATCAATGCAAGGTGCAGTCAACCCAGTGTCCTGTTGCAAGCAGTGTCCTGCAGTAAGTGCCTAAAGAGCAGGATGAGGAACAGAGGATGTAGCCAGTGATTATCCTCACCTCCAGTAATTGATGGTTTAAGAATTTCCTGTGCTAAGGTTTGCACCTAGACCATTGTGTCTAATAGCCATCATTGGATTTATCCTCTACAAATCACACCCCCCCCCCCCTTTTTTTTTAAATCCTTTTGTGCTGTGTTCTCCATTACTTCCTGTGGTAATGAATTCCACATTTCAATTAAGAATTTATGTGGAAAAAGCATTTCCTTTTGTTTAAGTCTGATAATTTCTTTGGGTGCCTCCTTGTTTTTGTATTGTGAGAAGACATGAAAAATCACTCTCTACAAACCTTTTTCATGACATTTATTATTTGGTAGTCTTCTACCAGTTCTCTTCATTTTTATTTTTTTTTTAATAGTGTTTGATTTTCATTTACCTCTGTTCTTAAGCTTTGCTGACTAGTCCTCTTGAAGAAATCAAAGACTAGCTCAATTTAATCAGAATGACAAACCAGAAAGGTCAAATGAAGAAATGAATTAATTTAGTCTTTCCTTTTATAGAAGCTCTTTGAAAACCTGCCATCATCCTGGACTCCTCTGTCTGTACCTTTTTAGGTTCTACATAGATCATGAGGTGGATTGGTATGAACTACCTGCAGTTCAGAAAATACATCTACATCATTGCTTTGTACAAAAGTCCAAGTACATTATCTGCTTTGACTTATACCTCTTCCATAAAATTTCTTTGATCTGTTTTGTTTGATAATCAATGAGGTCTGATGATTTTTGTGTACAAGCTTTCCTACGTGCTTTTTGCTATCATAGTCTATGATTATGCATATCTACTTAAGGTTATTTTTTCAACTACATATGTTATTTTGCACTCACTAGAATTTCATCTGCTGCTTCCTTCCAGTTAGTCTGCTGTTATCTGCTTTGATGTTCTTCAGCACATCTCCACAGGCAGTTTTAGGCTGGATGAGGCTATTTCAAATCAGTTTGATCATTTTGAAAAATTCAGGTAGGCTTCTTTACTGGTCCTCTGAGTGTATGTGGGCAGTGGTAACAAGTATGATTTAAGCCACCACTCTTTACCTTTTTGATAGAAACTATTCGTTCAGATGTAGATTTAAATGAAGCCAGTAAAGTCTGCACTTGAACAGAGCAACCATCTGAAACTTGTTTGCACTGTTCTACCAGGTCTTAATACCAGTTACTTCTTGAGCGAGGCAGAGAAGCGATCTGAATTACCAGGCAATCTGAGTACAGATAGGGAATCTCTCTCTTGGAATGGCAAAAATCTTGCAATCCTGAACCTTTTCAGTGGAGAGGACAAGCACACAGCTCTGCCCAGTTCTGACTATAAGAAGTTGAAGGTTTGATGGGAAGAACGATGTTCCTACTTGTCCTTCTCCTGAATTCTGTTATCCTTCTTAATGTTTTTCACATCCTACCACCTCATTTTGTTTCTGAGTAATTGTATTAAAGAACACTGTACCTGAGTTCAGCCCATCATCCCTTGCTGCTGTTTTGGGTTATTTTTCATAACACAACCTATTTGTTTCTGCAGGCAGTGCATCCAAACAGACGCCTTTCTGTGCTACTGTCTGTCCAGAACAGAGGACCAGGACCTACCATTGCAGGAAGACCTCCAGTGAAAAAAAAAAAAGTAGAAATGAAGTCTTTTAATGCTAACCTTGGTCCTCAATGACCTTCAGTTTATATTGCTGTACAAATATGTGCATATGCTGCACAAAAGCATATTGTGTCTTAAAAAGAAAATTGTCTTATGATATGTGTATTAGAGGGCACACACTCCTGCTGTTCCTAAAACTGTTTTGTAGACATCCTTCATGTGGAATGGGTTGTTTTCCACAGCTGGGTTAGACCGTGCGTCATGAGAAGTTGATGTAAGCACATCTGACCAGCCAAATAGGAGGAGCTGCAATATAGCTTCATGACTCTGGCTTTTTTATTTGCTTGTTTACAGGTAGCTTTTACAACCCATCACTGTGTTTGTGGTTGACTTTTGGGAGTATGGGTTTTAATTGACTTCCCTTTATACATATGGATGCGACAGTATGGTGGGCACGTCCTTTTCTGCAAAACATTACTATATCCTGGAATGGGAAGATGTAGTTCTGTCAATATTAATGCACCTACCTTTCCTCTCCAGAGACTTGCATACGTAGTACATCATTAAATCCAGTAAGAAAGCAGCACTGGCTTCTCTCTTTTTGAGACAGCATGTGCTGTTAGAAGTTACTGTGTTGCAGCATTAAAAGCCATGTAGAAAGTACAGCAGCCTGACTCAAGATGTATTTCAACTTCTTTTTCCCTTCTAGTGAACAATATTTACTTTGTTTTATATGAGTAGATTTTTACAGGTAATTATATTTAAAGTAATTACCACCAGTTTAACTCTTGTACTAACATTGCTTTCAGATTAGAAAAAAAAAAAAAGAAACTTTATCTTTTATACCATGACAGATGATAGGTGACTTCACTTATGTATAAAAATGGAGGATCAAAATCCTTCATATCATTCTTCTGTCCCATGCATATGTTAAATACTGGGAACATAAAGGTCTACAAGCTAAAGAAAATAAAATCAGAGAAGCAATGTCCTGAAAAATTCAGGGCACAGCTCTGCTTTTAAGGGAATGATTAAAATTATTTAGTGAGGGCATGACAGCATTATTGTGACTAACACTAATTGGCTGTATTGGTGGACATCACTGAAAAAGGAGAGTTTTGCAAAAGAGATTTTAATGAAGACAAAGCAGTAGACATTACTTGAATTTCAGCTAGGTGGGTTTTCTAGCTGGACTGTCCAGTATGTGCATAATTTGCTTCCAGTTACTACCCACTAGAGAAACCTGTTGTTTACTCCTCCTATGATGCTGAGTGTATCAGCACTCCTGGAAATGCCAGTTGCTAGGAATAACAAGAGAAAATAGAGCTAAAGGACTTAATGTGTTAATTGCTTGCAAAATGTTCCTGGTGCCAATTTCCTTACGTTCTCCTGAGTTGGGGTTTTTTGTTAAATCCATGGAAATTCTCCTTGCTGTTTCCATAAAATGTAGGTGCTTTACCTGAACTGAAACTCCTCTGCGGTTGCAGGGTGTGGGTGGCAGAACTCTGAAAAGTCTTTCAACTAATCTCCCCAGAACCATGTTTACGGGATAATGCATAGACACAGTTTTGGAATTACACTTCCAGCATCGCTGTCTTGTGGGAAATCTCTTGCTAGAAATATATTTATGGGAATGGCCTAGATATAGCCCACTGGTGCTGTTATTGTCTGAGGTCTCCTTTTTGCTAGCTATGGGTCTGCTGAAGAAAAAGATGACGTGTGAAGGAAAGAGATGTGGGAGGAAAAATCCTTTGTAGCAATGGTGACAGGGGCCTTGCCAGCTCCAGAGGGAGGCTTGTTTGTTTTGTGTAATCACAAGAGGCTGTAAAAAGATGGTGGCAAGTGAAAGGATTTTAATGGGAGGGATGAAGTAACTGTTTCTACTAGTTTGTATCTGAAAAGGTGGATTTGTGTGAGACTGATGAGATGTCTTGTCACCTTTACAGCTTCTCTCAAACCTGAAAATTTCTGCCTTCTAACACTTTGTGTACGCTCCTTGGACTCTCTGAATGTGACAATACAATAGTGTTATCAACAAGAACTCTGTGGAGGACCAGCTTTGAACAGTCACTTTTTCTTGACATAAGAAACAGAAATTGCTGCTTGGGCTTATTCCTGTGGTTCATTCAATCCAGTCCAGGCCCTCAGTCGCAATGACCAGTGCCAGAGGCTCTGAAAGCATAAAAGAAACTGACCGCATTGAAAGATTTGAGATAAATTGTCTTCCTTTTGCCAACAGTTAAACTTAAATATGGAATCATAACCTTTTACAGAAGGTATAAATGTAATTGCATTTTTCAAAACTGGTTTTAGGTTTTTAGTGCTTAGCTTGCTAGGTAAAGCCTTCAGAAGTTAGGATATGGCAGGCTAGTACTTGCCTGTGAGGTTGTACTTCTCACTTTTCAGCACACAGAACAGGTAGAGGACCTGTAAGAGCCACTGGAGTTTCAGACAGGTGATGTAAAACTAATGGTACAGGGAACTAAAACTCCAGTCCAAGGCCATGACCTGTAATGGGTATGCACGAAACATGGCTCATTTTAAGATCATCCCATGTAATAGACATGAGATTAGTAAAGTGACTTCAGGCTCTTGGAAGTCATCAACTTCAACACCAGGTCATTCAAGGTTTTGCTGTTGTTACTGTTGCTGGTACAAGGCCTCACTTTTTGCTACTTGCTTTTAAACTTTATTATTTTAAAGAAATCTTTTAAGCTTGACTTATGTTTTCTAAGTCAGTGTTAACATCAGGTACCAATAATAAATACTTATCAGAAAGGCAAATCTTGACAAGCCCTGTTGGCTACCTCTGCTGGGCTGTGGGCTCTTTGCCAGTGCTGCCTCAGTCAAGGACAACTATTGGAACAGACCTCTTGTGCTAAATAATCTGGACTCTATTTTATAGCCTTGTTGTTGTCTGTGTCACTGACATGCATGCTCATCCAGATTATGCTTACAGTGAAGGTGTAGTCCTTGTCTTGTGTGCATCAAACTTTCCCTTGCATCTTCACAGGAATGAAATGATTGCTATTATCTGATTCTCCCAGGGAAATGAAGTTGAGGTGCAAGAGGGCAGCAGTCATATCCACTGACAGGCCTGACAAGAAAAGGTAATGGAGGCTTAATGTAAAGAGGGAATAAAACTGTATCTGTTACCATTCCTGAGGAAATGTGTGTGTTGAGAAAACAGGGCTCAGAGGCTTAGTAAATATGAGATAGGTCTTTTCTGGGGGAAAACAAAAGGATTAAGTTGGCTAAGCTGTACTTTATCACTGAGTATGAAATGAGGGTTTCTTCCTTTTTTTCTGTTTGCTGCTGGGTTATATATCTTTCTTGCTATCTCCCTCTCCCATAAAGCTACTAGTCGTATGGTTTCAAGGCTGTTACTGTGCACAACAGCAAGGCTGCTCTGTAGACATAAGACTGCCAGACAAAGGATGGTCTTGGTTTTTCATGGAGGACTTGCAATTCTGTGTAATCGCAGTGGATGCTGGAGGGAGGAAGGTGGGAGAGAGAGGTGATACATGTGTAATGGGGTGTTAATGCTAAGGCACAACAGTACTTCAAGGCAGTCCGGCAGGAATTCCTGTTTTAGCTAGGAAATGACTAAGTTTGGTCATGATCATTCATTGAGATAGGTTTACTGTAACAAGAGGAAGGAGAATTTAAAAATCAAGCAATCCTAATACTTATATGGTCTTTGTAAAGATTTCTTTATGTGTGACTATCTCCATCTTTCCCTCCTACAAGATCGATACTGTGTTTTCCAATCATCTCTGCATTGTGTGGGTTGATAAGGAGTAATGTTTACTGTGTTGCTCAGCTCCAAACAAGCTGTGCTGATGTTGCAGGTCAGTCAGTGCCCATCCTGGAATGAAAGTCTTGCAACCCCTCTTAAGAATTAGCATTTCTGCATTAAGGGTGAGAGACAAAGATCATAAAGTAAAAGGGACTTGCGTATATACTTTATCTTCTTTTCCTCAGTTACATTTGTGTGTATGTTTGATACTGTTTATTTTGGAGGTGTGTCACACTGAAAGCTGAAAATTATTGTGTGTTAGCCAATTAGCATTAGTGTCTTTTATTTTGTGATCTTCAGTTACCTTGGCAGGTTGGTAGATTCTCTGAGGTCTCAAAGATTCTTAGGAAATTTTTAAGTTCTCTTCTTTACTCATGTTTATTATCTGACAAATATTTAAGAGTCTAAAAACTCAAGTGCTATCTTGCCGTTCTACTGGAAACACTGCTTATTTGGATGCTTGTCAGCTGCCTTGATCCGTTTTTAAAATCTTTATGCCAATATGCTCTGTCAGCTATAAAACTGTTGGCATTGACTTAATGCTTATGAGTTTTTTCTGGTTGGCTCATTATTCTCTTTCCATTAAAGGTGACCTACTTGTGTGAGAGCTGCCATGTGTGAGAAGCGTAGATGGTAACTTATGCAGAAGTTCGTGATGCTCAGTACTGACCAGGCATGGCTTAAAATAACCCTGAGCTGAGCTGCTCAGCAGGGAGTTGTTACTCCAATACTTCTCCACGTCCTCCTGAGAGAGATAGGCACACGAAGAATTTCCGAGGCCTGAAAAAATCTGTCCGTGGAGGTAATGTTAGAGATTGTCAGCTTCATTTGTGCACTTGCCATTTTGACCTTTCAACTTCATTTACTATCCTACAATTCAGTACTTTTGAATTTCCAGTTTAGTGTGTAGTTTGCCGTCTAGCAGAAATTATAGTGGTTCTTAGCTGGTGCATTTGAGGAAAAAGCCGGGGGGGATGGGCAGAAATTAGTCAATATTTTCATGCAGCAAGTGTTTCTTTTGAAGTCAGTGCTATAAATGAAAGTGACAGTTAAACCTCAAACACAGGTTTGATAACAAACTACCTAAGCCTATCAATAAATCAGCTTCTCTTCTGTGAAGATTTTTTTTCCCTTTGAAATTATTTTACAAATAATGTAGTCTCATCTCATGTGATAAAGAGACGATAATGTTTGTGCCAAAAACTTCACAAGACCTCCTCCTTGAGTGTAGATGAATAGATAAATAAGCTGAAGTACCTTTAGAAAATAGATTTTACATGAAATGTGGGACACTTCACCCTCACCCCCTCTCATATTTAGAAACTGGAATCTTGCTTTATTTTCCAGGGTGAAATATGTGTTGGTATTTTACATTAACCTTATTATACTGAGTTTATTGGTCTAATGATCAATACTGTTTTTACAAGACAGCTGTAGAGTTCTAGTGAAAAGTCATGATCTTTTTCAGTCTTGAGTTACTGGACCAAAGAATGCTCGCTCTTTTACAGTTGTGTGAGAGGGTGAAAGACTATAGCCTGGACCATGCAGAAATTCAATGTGGTCAGAAAACATCTTATGGCCAAAAACCTCTGAAAACTGTTATGGGGTGGGTTAATAGAGAATACTCTCTGAAACAAGGAGGAAATTACAGTTTTACTTGATCAGTTGTCCCCAGACACCTGAAGAGTTCCCTAAGCTACCTGATAACTCTGTTTGGCAACTGTTGTACGTCTTATAAGGCAGCCCCTACTCTGTACAATATAATTCTAAATTAAATGAGTTTTTCCATATAACAACCTTTTAGCTTGAGCACAACTCATTTTGCATTTAACAGCATCCAAACACATGTTTTCTTCTTTCACTAAGGGAAGCTGAACACAACAGAGAAGTGACTTTGTGTACATCCATCTGCTCTGAGAACCATACCAATATGAACTGGCTCCATGTTTTCGCTGTAGGTCTTTCACATAGAGACTGGTTTCTTAATTCCAAATCTCTTTCCTCCAATAGAGAAAAAAGCAAAACAAAAATCCAATCTTGTTTCTTGGGCTCAAAGCTGTCCAGATATCTGAAATCATTATGCCATGTCTGAGATCTGAAGTAAAAAGAGTCCCTCATATAAAACCAAAAACTGTCTGATTAAGTCTTTTATGAGATATAATTACCTGTTTAAAGGGGAAGACTAATTTTTGGCCATTTCATGGACTCTCAGAGCAAAATGGAGAGAAAACTCCTGAAACCCAAATTCTATCAAAACACACTGGCTGTATGACTGCCATGTATTCTTCTTAGGGAAACAGGTGCAAGGTTATTTGTTAGCCTGGCAACATAGAACATCCTGCAGGCCCTAGAGACCTCTGAGTACCTGCTTATAGACAGAATTCAAACTTTGGGTTTATCCACAGGAACATCCCCGAGGATGTCCTCAAGACATGAACCCCTTACTCTTCACACAGACCAGGCTTTGCTGTCAATTTTTGGTATCTACAGCAAGTGCTTGTGGGAAGGGATATGTAGGCGAGTAGACGACATTCTTCATTACTGAAGATCTTTCAGCTGATATTTGAGTTCTTCTCTTTCTTCTCTCTGCTTATTTGTTGTGTCCTATTTGCCTCAGGAGTCCTCAAGCTCTAGAGAAAACATGACATGTGAGAGATAGAAAACAAGTAGGTAGAGATGGTTCTATATTATTTACTGTTCTGAGATTTTTTAGGTGATGGAACAAGTTCAGGTAACAGCTGAAGTGGAATATTTGCTTTTTACTCCGTATCACTGTCCACTGGTAGTTTACTATTCTGCAGGCATTGTTTGACTTCTCATTTTGACGTATCTTCAAAGTGTGGCCTGTTTTTTCATGGCAACCATTTAAGACTGTCTTTTAGGGCTACCTTCCTGCCCCTTCAAGTTGCTAAGAGGTTTTTTTGTACAGAGGAACCAATCTTGATCCTTTCACACCTATCACAGTTTGCCCATTTTAGAAGTTTTTAAGGTTTGCAGGGATCATCAGATTATCTAAATTTTTTTGCAAAATAATTTTAGGTTCACCTGGATGTTAAGTATCAAACTCATTGGTATATGGAACCTAAACATTCTTTCTTTCAGAAAATTGAAACCTGCTGTCCTCAGAAAAAGGGAAGATGCCAGCAGTGCTTGATGCCTCTGCCAGTGCAGTGAAGTGTGACTGGATAACACGTGCCTAGATAATCCAAACTGACAGTATAGCCCTGCTTTAAAAGAGAGTGAATGATTCTTCCTTCTACACTTCCTCCCAAACTGATTTGAAGTATAAATTACTGCTGTCACTCAAATTTCAAGGTTAATGTAAGTTGGGGTAAAATAATTCTATGTTGTCTCAGAGTTCTTGATAGTGTCTCTAGCTCCAGCTAATTCCAAATGTTTTTAACAGAGCCTAAAGAACAAACAAGAGCTAACCAAACAGAAAAAGCAGCTCTCAATATATTTCTGTCTGATGTGCCTTAGTAAAGGTCTATAGGAGAGTCGTCACAATATTTTCCACCATTGCTGTCAGTAAAGTTCCTATGCAATTACCAATGGGTCTTGCTAGAGGCTGTGCTTAAAGGCTCAATCCAAATATCCTCTTGCATTGTAGAGTAAGGTTTGGTATGAGGTGCTGACTAGCATCCCTTTGAGGGTTATGCTGATGAAAAATAACTGGGCTCACTTATGAGCTGTCTTTCCAGGAGGAATTACTTGTCACATATGCTATTTTATAGCCTCTCCTCTTTGTTGGAGTACAGAAGCTCAACAGTCACTAGCCTTCCAGTGCAGTATGTAGGCTCTTGGCACCTGGGATCTGTAACGTACTGCCTAGCTTTCTGGAGCAAAAATTGAGACCACTGTGACTCATATCAGCGAAAGGTGCAGACATACTCCCTTCCCTCAGGGAGTAAGAGTATGTGTGTGTGCACGTTGGGGGAAAAGGGAAGGAGGGTAGGGAGAGAGCACTGAACTTCTGGAGCCATACTGGTTCCTGACTTACTGCTGAAGCTGCTTCTTGACAGTATTTAGCTTTTCAGTGAAGATTGCAGCAAATGCTTGACTGATGAATAGTTTATCTTAATTTCTTCATTCTACTGACCATTTTAGATTTACACTTGGAGTCTGTGTCCTCATGACTATCGGGAAAGTAGTTCACATCCGATGCTTTTGAACAGCCGTTGCCATCGCTTCCTGAATAGGACACAAACCTGTTGTTGTGAGGGTTCAGTATTTCAGACCTGCATGTCTGCAGAGTGGCCACTTAGGTCTTGCTTTGACAAGAAATTAGTAACTTGACAGATTCCAGAGGAGAAAAGGCATGGGTGGTATTGACAGTGGTGAAGCTAGGGTGGGTACACTCAGCACTCAGTACTCGCAGATTTCCTTGAGTACATTGAAGCATCCTGCAATCTTTTGTGCATGTGGGATTTAAAAAGTCTGCTAACTCCATGTAAGAAACCACTTTCTATTTAGCAAAGATACCACTCTTGGGAGAGAGCAGGACCTGATACCAATTTGAGTGGGATTTGGTCTCTTTTTGTGTTGTGTTTCAGTTCTCTCTTATGTTGCGTAAGGGATGCTAGTTAACTAGGTTGTGTTAAGTAGCATCGTTATTTTAAAACAGGCTAGGGATGCTCTGCTGCAGAAGAAAGAATCACAATACTTCTGGGACCAGTGCATGACTCTACATCTTTTCATTGGTGCAGAAGTAATGTTTCCAGTTTTAGTGTTGAAGTAGACGACTCTCACAGCTGAGAAACTTTATGGTGAGTTTCGTGCTCTTCTGTGGTTATAATGGCTGGAAAAGATATTGCAGACAAAAATTCAGAATCAGGGAAGCTGCACATTCATTCTTGGATTTGGGAAAGAATAAAGCCAGGTGAGAATGAAGAGAGGATTCTTACATGTGGAGAACTCCATATTGCTTTGTTCCTTCCCATAAAGAATCGTTACTATGGTGTTGAAATGCTTCATTTGTGAGCTGAGAGCTGTGGAATATAAACAGTAACCTGAAATGTTTTAAACATTTCAAGGTCATTGAAACTGTGTGCCATGGCATTCTCCTGGAGAAGCTGGCTGCTCATGGCTTGGACAGGCATACCCTTCACTGGGTGAAAAACTGTCTGGCTGGTTGAGCCCAGAGAGTGGTAGTGAATGGAGCTAAATCCAGTTGGTGGCCGGTCACAAGTGGTGTTCCACAGACCTCAGTGTTGGGGCCAGTTCTGTTTAACATCTTTATTGATGATTTGGATGAGGGGATCGAGTGCACCCTCAGTAAGTTTGCAGATGACACCAAGCTGGGTGAGAGTGTTGATCTGCTGGAGGGTAGGAAGGCACTACAGAAGGACCTGGAGAGGCTGGATCGATGGGCTGAGACCAACTATATGAGATTCATCAAGGCCAAGTGCCAGGTCCTGCACTTGGGTCACAACAACCCCATGCAATGCTACAGGCTTGGGGAAAAGTGACTGGAAAACTGCCCCTGGTTGACAGCCAGCTGAACATGAGCCGGCAGTGTGCCCAGGTGGCCAAGAAGGCCAACAGCATCCTGGCTTGTATCAGAAACAGTGCGGCCAGCAGGACCAGGGAAGCGATTGTCCCTTTGTACTCGGTGCTGGTGAGGCCACACCTTGAATACTGTGTTCAGTTTTGGGCCCCTCTCTACAAGAGGGACACTGAGCTGCTGGAGCGTATCCAGAGAAGAGCGACAAAGCTGGTGAAGGTCCTGGAGAAGAAGTCTTATGAGGAGCGTCTGAGGGAGCTGGAGTTGTTTAGTCTGGAGAAAAGGAGGCTGAGGGGAGACCTTATCGCTCTCTACAACTACCTGAAAGGAGGTTGTAGTGAGGTGGGGGTTGGTCTCTTCTCCCCAGTAACTAGTGACAGGACAAGAGGAAACGGTCTCAAGTTGTGTCAGGGGAGGTTCAGGCTGGATATTAGGAAGAATTTCTTCACTGTAAGAGTTAGGTGTTGGAACAGGCTCCTCAGGGAGGTGATGGACTCCCCAACCCTGGAGGTGTTCAAAAAAAATTTAGATGTGGTGCTTCAAGACATGGTTTAGTGGGTTTAGCAAGCGACGGGGATTGGGTATACAGTTGGACTTGATGGTCTTTGAGGTCTCTTCCAACCATAATGATTCTATGATTCTATGATCCTATGATTTTAAAACCTGATAGAGTCTCAAGTTCATTACACACCTTGTTAGAAAGATTTGGTAAATGATACATACCCTGGATAAAGATCTGATGTTTTTGAGCAGATTAAGATACAGTACATGGAAAAGAAAAGGAATATAATAATGAAGAAACACAATATACATCTACAACCCCAAACTTCTGAATGTGATAAAGATTGTTTTGGCCCATAGTAATATTAAGATCAGGAACTGTTTGAGGCCATAAACAAATTCTAATTAGTGCAATCTTCTGCAGGATTTGAACTTGAGTTTCTAACATTAGTAAACATGAGTTTTATCACTAACTGTTGGATTTTTTCCAACCTGGAGAACAATTTGAATATCCGCATTATATGCAAGGTTATAGTAGGGTCTACACATATTTGGCAGGCAGAAATAGAAGCCAGAGTTATGAAATTATGTATTTATATTTGCTGAATATATTTGTCATATGTATTCCTTTAGATCTTCTAATTCCAGTATTAAGAAAAGCATATTCAGTAGTCATAAACATATTTTTTTGGTAGACAACAGAGCAAGGTGTGCAGTAATGTCCATAATATATGTGTATTTGCAGTGACTTTGTGTGCCAGTTTTCTTTCTCACAGAAAAGCATCCTTTTTATTATCTCCACCCTTGTTTATAATTTGCCTAGCATAATTACATTACTAGCTGAAAAAAAAGGGAAAGCTAGAACCACACAATTGTCTTTCCATCTCCAATCTTCTTTTTTACCCCCGGTTGCTGCATGGTGCTTTTGGAGACATACAGAAATGTTAATAAAAATATCCATAGACCAAGTGTCACTGGAAAGACCACATTTTGTAATAGTTTAGATCTTGCAGGGTCTAATTTAAATAATAATTAGATCAGAACAGTTTGTGATAATGACTACGTTTATGATTCGAAGC
>NW_009597337.1:46213-47302 GCF_000690535.1 Cariama cristata
TAGGCAATAAAAAAGTGGAATAACATGTTGAGTTTTCTTTGAGTGGTAGGAAAGTGATTTTCTTTACTAACCACTGCGGAAACTGGAGGGAGATTTGGCCTTCTTGTAATCAATAGCACTACAGTTTCAGTGGGGCCAAGGTTTCACAAGTTTCCACTGCCTGCGTGATGCCTAGTATTCAGTCACATTAAGGCCAGTCTATACCATTCTGAGGGTGAAATGGCTCTAATGTGGGAATAAGTGGTATTTATTCTCATTTTTAAGGCCTTTTTTTTTCTTAAACCAGAGCACCATAAGTCATTCTTTAAGTAAATGAGCATCAGGTCCTGGGAATTGAAGCATATCTAAACACAAACAGTAACAATGATCCTGGTGGTCTGGCCTGTGCTCAAGAGCAAATGTGTGGGAAAATGAAATATTCTTCAGTCTGACTGAAGATGATCTCATGGAGAATAAAGGGTAGGTAACTCAGTGATTAAATTCCTTATAAATTGTATATCTTCCAGTGAATGAGTTACTGAAAGTCCATGACACGGGCGCATCCATCAGTTCTCCTGGAATAGTTGTGACATGGTGTCCAAACTTAGCACTTTCTTGATGTGGCATTTTGTCTAGTTTTTGAAGGGTATATTCAGGTTTCCAAATTCATGGGTGTGGTCCTATCATTGGAGACTGGCACTATAAAATGTCAGCAGGCAAGGCAAAGAGGCATGTTCTACTTTGATTGTTGCACAGGTTTTGTGGCTGCAGTTTTAGAACTCCTTCTAACCCCCTGAGATGGCTGGTCATCATGCATTTTCTTGTGTCATAAACATGAAGCAATGAAAAAAAAAAACCTGCAGGACTTGAAATGTTCAAACACTGCATAAAAATTTAAGAAACACTTTGTTTGTCTAAGAATGAGGGATGCTTAACATAAATTACTTTCCAGTATCAAAAGGGTCCTGATGGACCATTGGACTTTATGGTCCCTGATTCAGCAAATAACAAACAAAAAGAAAATGACGTTTTGAGGTGAATGTTTGTTTGACCTGGTCAAGCAGGTTTTTGTTTTTTTTTTTTTTTTTTTTTTTTTTTTTGAGTGAAAAT
>NW_009597337.1:47333-74807 GCF_000690535.1 Cariama cristata
TTTTTTTTTTTTTTTTTTTTTTCTTATGAGTGAAATACTATAAATGCTTTATTTATGTTAAATGATTATATTCTCGTGTATGTTTATAGGCATACTATAAAGGATTTTCAGTGCATTCCTTTCTAAGGTGACAAGTCAGTTTTTAGAAATTTTCAATGAGTCACAGAAATACATGTGTTGTTTTACATATGAGTCACTACAAAATATGATCAAACATTATTTTTAAAGTTAAAAAAGTTTCTTAAGCAGGAATATTGCAAATATATGACCAAGACTGTGCATTTCATGACCTTCTGCCTTCTTGTTATTTACTACTGCTATTATGGCTACTGCTGAAGAATAGGAAAGGTGTAGATAAAAAATTTATAATCTACACGTCTCAAATTATAAATAAGAAAATGGAGTTCTTAATTTCGGCTGGTTAGGAATGGGCTGCTGTTGTATGACACTGAGCAAGTTACTTTGCATGTTCTAGTACCTCATCTTTTTTAATCACCTCACCTCTCTCTGATAGGTCAGCCAAAAAACCCTCTCCATTATTTAATTTCATTTTTAGGCATTTATTACTGCTGTTAAGTTTAAGAATTCAGGATCTCTTTTAGATATAAGCCAAAAGCATTAAATAACCCCAGAGAATACTGTATTATCTTTTGAGCCCTCATTCTTTAGGACGATGTTGTTGAAATAATTATAACAGCCACACCTGGGACTGACAGAAGGAAGGGCTGATTTCTGTAGAAATTACATCCCGACACCCTAATTAAGACCTTCCTTTCTGATATCCAGTGGTATGTGGGGCAGCTTCCTTTCTCCCCTTTCCTTGACACAACTTGTTGAAGAGGAATGCGAAGGCTGGGTGTGATCTTCCCAACATCAGAGTGAAAGGAAGTAACATACCAAACAGATGATGGCATAAGTGCAGCTGAGTCTAATTCCACCTCCACCCCTTTGGGTCACCACTCAGCAGTATTTCAAAAGGCTAAAGTCAATAGTAATAACAAAAAGCCCATTCAAGATCGGTCAGTATTAGAAGTGGACATAGAAGGACAGCTAAATAAAATCTGAATTTATTGATATGCCACATATTTTATTTTACTGTGTAAGCTGTGCTCAGGCACTTTGCAAGTTCAAAAGGTAAGGAGACTTCTGTACCAAGAATGCACTGGGAAGTGCTGACTGCAACCCATCTTTATAGAGCTGGGTAAACCTGTTCAGCATGCATAACAGTGCTTATTCTCCAGACAGGCTTTATTCTGAACTCAGTCATGTGAGCATCCCCATTCCTGATGGTATTTTCTTTGAGGGAGATGATGGAAGTTGATAGGTTTGCATCTTTTATCAATCCTGCCCCTGCAACTCTCTCACATTTCTCCTATCTGATACTGCCTCCATTTATGTGTGAAAAACGTATAGCTATCCAGTAGATATTACTTTTTGACCCCACCTTCCTGGAAAGGAGTTATTAGTCAAACAGCACTCCTGATGCATTCATTGAGGTAGGGATGTGGAGGGGGCGATAACACTAACTGCCTTTCTAGGCAGAGCTACCTCTCCATAGTTTTGTTGCTTTTGGGCTGAACTTCATGCTAAGCACTTCAGACAGCCTTCAAGTTCCTTTGGCATCAGGAGTGGCAAGGGGATTAAACTGAGGTTTAAATGCATTTTGTGGGCATCATCTAAGTGAGTGTCTATATAGTTGTGGAAGAAGGCATGCAGGGCTGTCCACCTGGTGGACCCACTCCATGTCGCGGTGGTAACCACTGCAGCAGTAAGCCTGTTTAAATAACTGTCCATGTGACACAGTGGAATTGTGGCCATCACAGACACACCCCAAACCCATGCCTGGCAGTGGAAGTACACGGGCCAGAAAGGCCACCAGCTCAAGCATCTCACAGTCAAGGTTTAGTCCTTCTGTGCAACGGCAGGGGAGATGTAAGATGTGGTGAAAATAAAGATGCCAAGAAGTTGTTAAGTCTCCATTAACTACCTCCCAAGAGGAGGAGATCTGTCTAGGTTCAGGCCAATTGCTCTAAATGATAAGCCAGCCATGCTGTGCGAAGAACGTGTAGCTAAACACCCCACAACCATGCACACATGTTAGCACTGAGTGCCCATTCATATCTGCTACCTTCTCTGTATGTTTTGTACAGTCTTTAATTTCATGGTAATTTGTTTCTCGGTTTCCAAATACATATTTTAGGATCCTGTACACCAAAGTTCAGAACAAAAATTTGTTTTCTACAGTATTACTCAACCAAATCACAACAGTGGCAATGCATTTTATGAATGCTCAATAGTTTTTTGAAGAGGAAAATTAGCCCTGCAGTCTTGCACAACCTGACTACAATGATGATACACTGTGCATGAATGATGAAAGAAAATGATTTGGCAAGGAATTAAAATGTAGAGATGAAAAGTACATTGAAAGTTTCCTTTCTAATCTTGAGAATATATATAAACCTAGCAATATTAAAATGATTGCTTTGGGTTACTCTAATTTGAATATCATTTAATCTCCATTTAAAATATCTGCATATTTTTATATGACAAGCTTTGATAGCAAAGTCAGTGATAATGAGAGTTTGATGCTTTACTTACAGACACTTTTGCTCATAGCTCGGTGATGCAGTTGTGAGATATCTTGTGATAATTTGTCTGAGAAGGAATTACCATATAACATTTAATCATTACTTCTTTGATGTGTGGTGTGGTTAACAAGCTTAACATACCTGATTCAAATAACAGCCTTATTACAGAACTATCTCATCCTTTAAGTCATACTGACTTTTGCCACAGCAAAAAGAGCTTGCACTCCATAATGCAAATATGTAGAACATGCAGATTTATACCTGTCCACAGATAGGCTGAAGTTCTCTAGAGATTCAGGACAAATAACAATATCTATACCCAAGAACTATGAATTAGAACTGACATTTCACAAACTTCCCGGAAGGAATATGAAGAATAAGACAACACACCATGAAGGTACAATACACGGTACAAGGCCAGCTGTAAGAAATGCACTGTGTAATTCCTATGAATTGAAATTCCTTATCTAAATAACACAATTTTAGAATCTCTTTTACAGCATCATTGAACAGCTAAGATGATAACAACTACCATAAAATGGAAAGGAGGCAGACAAGGTCACAGGAGCACAGAAAACACAGTGACACTGGAAAATCTCAGGTATTGCTGTGTAAGAGAAGGAATTACTGAGTTACTTCTAAGCAGTACACATAACCCATTTCAAGATGCAAGTAAGGTGGCATTAAGGTTTTCTAATTTTTTTAATTAGTAGGAGAACAAAGTGAGTTTGTTTAGCCATAGGTAAACAGGGTCAAAAGAAACACTTAGGAGAAATAGAGTTGCTACAGAGAAGCCAGATGAATTGTTTCAACTGGTATTGACCATGAAGAAGGGCTCCTGTCCAACAGTCCATCACAACAAAGACAATCTAGAGTTTTAACTGTCTGTTTAGAAGTAAATTTAAAAAAGAAAAGTTTTAGACGGCATTGACAAAATGAACATTAAAAAAATTCCTGGGATCAAATCGTATTCATGCAAGAATTGCAAAATGACTATAATATAAATATTTATGTCATTTAAACATAGTTCAATAGGTGCAGAAGACAGATAGCATGGTGCCAGTCTTTAAAAAGAGATCTGGAGAAATATCATCAAAGACACAGACCAAAAAGTCTGGCTTCTGTACCCTGTGCAGACTTATAACAACTGTAATAAAATGGTAGAACTGAACATTAACCATAAGAAAATAGTAAAACCAAACACTTACTGTGTATGTGTATGACTTCCTTTTTGGAATAGGAAGGGTAGTTTTTGCAGGTCGCGCCTCACAAATCTAGTAGAATTCTTTGTGGGAGCTGAAATTTTGTCCACACGTAGATCAAAAGTATGAATCTGAATATAAAAAAGGCTTTGACATGGTTCTTTATTGAAGACTAGTGAACTCAAGTTCTCACAGGAAATGAGAGCTTATTTTTCTGTGGAAAAGCAACACATTAACAGGTATGAAATAAACAGTAACAACAAAGAGTCATCTTTCACAGTAAAGAAGATTGCCAGCAAGAATGAAGGTCTACCTCAAGCTTCTCTAGTATGGACATGTACTGACCGGCTTGCTCTTAAATGATCTGGTATGGGGATAAGTTGTGAGTTGGCAAAATTTACAGGTTACACATAGTTCTTGGAGCAGTCCAATCAAAAGCTGATGGCACAGGGCTGCAGAAAGGTCTTAGAGCATTGAATGACAGGATGATAAATATGATGCTGGTAAGTATGAAGTAATGCACATGGGAAAAAGTAGCAATTATTGTAAGTACACAACAGCCTCTAAATTAGCACTCAAGAAAGAGATTTTTGAAAACATTATTTCACTAGGTGTTAAACCCCCAGTAATTCTGTTAGGAATTATTACTGTCTTCTAGTTGTATGGTGTAAGAGTATAAGCAAGAGCAAGGGATGGTTTCCAGGCAGAGGTATTAGCCTTGTCAGGTACTTAACTGTGAGAGTTCTCAAATATTAATGAAGAAATAGAGAAAAAAAGTAAAAAGAAAGCTGCACTGTGCTACTGCAAAGCCACGGTTTATATGTGCCTTGAATATTGCATGGAAATCTGGTCACCCTGTTTCAGAAAAATAGCAATAAAACTAGAAGATAGGTTGACAAGGTTGTCAAAGCTGAACAGAGGTGTGGAATTACTTCTATCTGAGGCGAAATAAAGTGTGACTCTTCATCTCAGATAATAACAGGTAACATATGGCTGTGGGGGATCCAATAGAAATGTCAAAATCATAAATGGTACAGAGAAGGTGAGTAGTTTTCACAACGGAAGAGATTGGTGGGGTCAGGTAAAAAGTTATAATCAAGTGAGAAGAGAACTACCTCTCTGAAAAGTATATAATCAAATTAAGGTGTTGTAATGGGTTTATTAAATGTATAAATAGATTAAAAAGAGCCTGGGCAGCTTCACAGATTATAGTCCATAATTGGCACAACTTCCAGCTTGACAAGTCCCTATATTACTAACAGAGAAGCAGAGAAGATGTATCAGTGGGAAGATCACACTCTCATTGTCCTATTTGTCATGTTCCTAAACACTCACTGCTGGCTACTGTCACAGTCACTGTGGTGGATAGACAAATCGGTGTCTTAAGCCCCAGTAAGTGAATAATTTTAAAATTCAGCCCTGGTAGTAGGAAAAACAATCAAAGAGGCCTTATTCTGACAGTATTCCAGCACTATGACTCATTTTTTTTTTTTTATCTAATGCAATCTTCATGCCAATTAATCATAAGGGTTTCTGAACAAATATTTGCCTTTTAATAAGAATGTTAGAAATTTGTATGTTGAATATGATCTCGATTCTTCCTGTGCTCAGAGGAGCTGACTCACCAGCTGATGTTAATATCCAGTTTGTACTTAATATGTTCAAAATATAAGGGTATAAAATTACTCACATTACCACTTCATTAATTTACATATTAAATGTTCCTCAACCTAATACTGTGAGTGAACAAATACAGAAAATGACAAATAACAGAGAAGAGATGGTGAAATTTTTCTCCTCTACTACTCTATCTAAAACCAGGCAGACATAGGGACAAGAAGGTATTACTTTCACAATAGATATTTTAAGAGAAAGGTATAGGTACTAAGCCAATAGCAAAGACTTTTGTCATTGGTAAATTTTAAATATTTGCATTTGAAATCACTGAAAAGGTGATTTGGGTTGGGAAGGAAGTGCAGCTTTCCTCAAAGCAATATTTGTTTGCATTTGCCAGCTAAAACCAGTCCTTATAGATCTAGATGTCATGAAATCGAAAGCTGCAGTAATGCCATGTCACAATCCTATGCTGGAAAATCACTTCCTTAGTCATTGTCCTCTAGAGAGGCAATGTACTAGCTGTCTCCTGGGTAGGTCACAAACCTAGAAAAGCTTGGATTTTTTCATAGTCTGTCTCTACACGGAATGAACCTCCCTTGTATTTCCTTGCTTACCCACTCAGTAGTATCTAGCATAGCATCTTTAGATGAAAGCATCTAATGATTTAGCTCTATAGCATTAGGGACCAAGAAAAGCACCAGACACATCCAGAATTAGCCGTGCTTTGCAGTAAGTGAAAGGTGTCTCAGTAAGGGGGCAACTTCATTGGATATGCCATTGCTGTGTGCTCTGCACCACTATTTACAGTAGGATAAAGTGAGCTGTGTGTTTGCTGAGAGTTTCTCCTTCTGATGTGGGAACCTTCAAACTTTGCAAGGTTCAGAGGCTGTGCAGAACTACACTCAAAGTGTATGGTGGAGGAATACTATATATGTACGTACATACTTATGGACTCTCTCCAGAGAGCAGAAATCCATGGGCAGAGGGAACTGTTGATGCCATCAAGTTACCTGCAGAATGACAGGGCCTCCTGATGGTTCTCAGTCTAAAAAGTGGTCAGGGATTTGCCGTTGCTGGGTAGAACAGGGAATGGCCTTGCTCAAGAGAGAAAAATCTCCTGAAAAATAAAGTCTTTGTGAGAGAGGTGCGATGGTGATTGCCAAAATTAAGTCCCTGTAGTAGGGGCAGATGGTTGACTCATGTCTATCTGCTCGAGCAGAGGTGAGTTTGATCCTTTCAGATTCACTCTTTTTCTGTGATTATTGTTTTCTGCCTGTGCTGCATCACTGAGTGTGAAGGGTGACAGCTAAAGACAGTTGTGCATGAGGGAGTTGTTGGTATTTCATCTTCTCTCTAGGTCCCTGCCATAGTATATCAGGCTAAAGAAGTGGAGAGAAACTGTGCCCTTGTGCTAGGATTACAGCAGCTATCAGTACCCTTGGGGGAGTTAGAGGGCTAGAAGAGAAGCTCATGTACCCTGAGAACATCATGAAGTTGGCAAGTGAACCCTGTATTTTATATTTTTTTGTATAAAGGTCTGTATGATCCTATATTTTTAGAGCCCAAGTTGCGTTGAGGAAGGACTGTGATTTCACTAGCCTTCTAAGCAATTTGGGATAGTTTCTAGCAACTACGCTGAAAGCCACTACTGTTTGTAATTCTAGTATATACTACATACGTATTATAGAAGCAGATAAAATCGTTGTCTGTTTGCTATGAGGAACCTAGGCAAAGACCCTCAATACCAGAAAACACCTAAGTTTTCAGTGTGACCTGAAGAAAGAGGCTTATGTCTTGATCTCCAAACCACAGCTCCTGGCTCTCATGAGATGACTTTCATGTTAATTGTCTCCTCAAGGTTATTTCTCAGGCTCTTGGCACTTCTGTTGGCTTCCTTGGCTTGTTATTCAAGCCTCGCATTGTCTTGATTATTCCTGCTATTCATCTTCTTACTGCTTATCTTGGCCTCTCGACTCTGTTTCTCATCCTCCCTCAACAGAGTTGGCGTTACTATCTTCCCAAGCTCTTCTCTTAGAAGCTCTGACAAATTTTTTCATCTCCCAAGGCACATCTGTTAATTCCCCTAGCTGTTTCCTTATCTCTACCAAGTTTCTCACCTGTTCATTTCCCAAGAGCTACATTTCCCAACAGTGCTACAGCACACCTGTTAGTTATTCCAGGACTTTTCTTACCCCCCACCATAACTCTGCTTTGTTTACTTTGTCATATGTTCCATTTGCCCATTGACTTAGTCGTCCAGCTGGTATGGGTATAGTGGCGCCGCTATGAGAAACCTTGCTTTGCCAACTCCACTCAATCAGAGCAACTAGCATTTCAACTGGGGATGGACTACACAGGTACTTAGAAAGTCTGGCATGTTCAGATGGTCCAGTCTCCCAGCCTTCAGGGACCATACATGGGCAAGCAGAATGCCCCAAACATTGGCTGGTCAACATCAGTAGGACAGGAAATAAGACAGAGTTTCTGGCTATATTTGTGCATGGAGACTTTTAAAAAATGACAGAAAACTCTATGAAGGTAGATGAAATCATATTTGCAACAACAGCAAAGGAAATGTCTAGCAAGGTTTCACCATCGTTGCCTTGCTCACAGTATTGACTCTCCCAGACAGCCTGTCCCAAAATACACAAAGAAAAAGAGACATGTCTGCCTATGTTCAGGCATACACTTTGATTTGTGAATTTACTAGTGTCCTTTGAGAGTTGCAGAGAGTGAGGTGACTCTGCTGAGCCCAGTTCCTCTGGGCTTAGGTTCGTGTGCCCTCTGCACCCTTTCCAGACTTGCTGGTGGTGGTGTCTCCTCTGTCTCCAGAGCTGTTACCCTTTCACCAGCCACATCAGCATCATTAGCACCAGGTTCAGTTACACTGCAGAAAACCAGCTTGTGGGCTTTAAGTTTGAGCAGCTCAAGGGCCTTCCTAGGCTGGTGGGTGTCACTGCAAGTCAACAACATGCAAGTGCGAAGAGTCTGACTTGCAGTCTTTGCCTGGGGCCTCTGTGAAGTTTGTGCTTTCTCTCATTGTTGCACTGCACACTCATGTTGTTCAGAAGAGGGTATGTATCAATCTACTACTGCTTGCTGCACTGTGAGACCAAAGGTCTCCTTGCATGCATTTTTTTTGCATTCTGCATTGCAATTCTGTGCTCAGCAGTTGTTTCTTATTATCTAATATAGTGTGTATTGAAGATAAAACATATATGCCATGGACAAAGGCTGTTGGTTTTAGCTAGCTTCTTTTCAGACAAGTTAAAGGATTTTCTGCATCGTGTATTTTCACTGTAGCATGCATTGAGTCCTACTTATCAGAGTTTGCCATGTTCATATAACTTGCTCTTGAAATTTGCATGGGTTGTGACTTTGATTTGCTTATTAATGAAAAAACAGCAGTGCATTGATGGCATTTGTGCAGATGAATTCCTCTGCTACGATGAAAGAATTTATCTCCATATTCAAAGAATGCAATTGTCCTGAGTCAAACCCTGCTAATCAGAAACTATAAACAACCCAGTTCTGATGAGCAACACTAAGTAGGGGGAATGCAGGTAATCAAAAGAATGCAGCTTTGCAAGTGAAGCACCTCAAAGTACGTCACTGCTTCTGTGCAGCATACTCCTGGTCCGCATAAAAATAAATAAATATAAATGAGAGTATTTTATTTTTATCAAGTAGGAGTTGCAAAGCACAGTGACTCAGTGGTATGATTAACAAGTTTTATTCTTGGAGACAAAAATAACATGCAATTATCCAGCAATAAGAAAAACCTTTGAAATCAGCCTTTCCTTGGTCATCTCCTACACATTGTCATTTCTTGCTTTGGGCCATATCAGAAACCTCTTACTAAATGAACCTTTTCTGGAAAAGCAAGTTTTCCATCTGAATAAGAGATCTCAATCTCCTAAATTAGGGGCAGAGTAATAAACTTCCACTTGGAGGCTTTGATCCATCTTCTCTCTGATAGTAAGAGACTAAGCAAAGCTGTCTCAGAGAAAGAAGCAGAAACAAAACCAAATGGCAGAAGGTGTCTCCCATACATTGCGGTAATGTTAGCACTGCTTTTACTGATTAATGTTAGCTGACACTTGATACTGTGATTTGCGATTCTGTTTATTTGGCGAGGCGAAGTGGAGCAGCAAGGTAAGCACAAGATCAGAGCAAAACCTCTCAGCACCTGATTCTAGAAAGTTTTGGAGGATTTTTCAAGGTTCCTCTAAAGCATTTTAAAAGACCTTGCTCTTCTGGTGAATATCCAAGTTACAGAAGTCGTGCAGGTATGATAATGCACTGACTTCATTAGTTTTTGGTTTTTTTGGTCCTTTAACATCATTGCAGTTGGGATAGTATAGCAAGATTGTGGAAAAAAAAAATAAATTTGCAAATACTTTACTCAGAGTTTACAAAGATCTCGAAATTTGGAGTGAAACAGCAAAAGAAAATGAATGATTGTCCCTTTGGATCTAAAGTGCTTCTACTTGTGATACATAGACATCTTCTAAGGCAGTCACAAGGGTTGGGTTAAAATTTTAAGTGATCAGTAATAAATCATTGTCTTAAGCCATTGTTCAACATTTCAGAAATATTAAACCTTTTGGTGCCATGAGTGCTAATTTTCCTCACTCACAAACATGAATCGGTTGTCTTAACCAATAATATTAAATAGACTAAAAGGGCAGCATACTTAATTCAGGATGACATACAAAACAAATTCCTCAGATCTACCCATTTCACAGTCCTCAGTTTTGCAGAGGCAGCGGCTGAGCCAACACCTCACTCACCATCCTCCAGTCACCCCTTGTCCTGGGGTCCCTGGACAGGGAGCTCCTCCTGCCCCTCTCATCCCAGCAGCTCCCTGCTCGCTCTGTTTGCAGACAGACCTGACTGGTGTCTGCTTCTGGGAGGTGGGGAATTTTAGTCATCAATGCCCAGATCATGCACAGAAAAGTATTTTTAATGCAGAACAATACTGCCAAAGTATCAAAAGGCAGAGGCTTCATTGACACTCCTATTCTCCTATAATCCCTACTGTAAGAGTAAATTGAGATCTCTCTTCCAGCAGCCTCCTGGGAGTGCCTTGAGCTCCAGAGAAAGGAGCAGCCAACTGGAGCACCGTACCTTCTGAGCTCTCTCTCTCAAGTACACACACCCAAAATCTGCTTTAGCTCCCAGAAACAAACTCTTGTGTCACACTTTATGTTTCACGGAGGAGTGATTTTGAAGGACTTCCAAGGCAACAGCGTGTTTGTTTGTTTGTTTTTTTGTTTTTCTAACGCTTGACTAGAATGTCTAGACTAGGTTTCTATGCTTCCCAACGATCATGAAATTATCTTGACAAAAGATTGTACAAACACAAGATTCTCTTTCATCTGGAAAGAGGAGTCTGGACTGCTGAACTTCTGGCTGCCACTGCTGAATCTTCACCTGCAGTGAACTGCATCATTTTGCTGGTGAGTATTGCACCTGGCAGAAGTACAGAAAGGAAACTAGTATCCCTGAACCTATATTTGATCCAAGTGTCTTCCAGCAGTTTACAATGAGCCACCAGTTCTCAAAGTCCTGCCTAAGCTGCAGCAATGCTTTCGGAAAAGATACTGAGCTTTGTGTAGTACTGATGCAGGGAGCATCCAATGCTGCATCTACATTCTGATAGGGGAACCGTGAAAGGTACAGAAGACTCATTTGTCTGTGCCTGTCAGTTAAAGGTAGTTGTTAGGGATGCAGCAGGATAACTCCAATATGGTCTGCATACATGAAAAACGAGCCTTGTAGTTTGGACAGCAGTAAGTATCATTTTAGAAGAGAACTGCTTTTGCTTTCTGTACTGCTTGGTCCTGTTTTGGAGTTAATAATATTATTGCAACTTTTTCTAAATGAGTAGATCAGCATCCCCTGGAGTCCTAGGAAGAGCCCTCTGAGCACATGAAATATTTTGTGCACTGGCTCGCATGAAGAGTATGCTTTCCACAGAATTGCAGAATCATCAGGGTTGGAAGGGACCTCTGGAGATCATCTGGTCCAACCCCTCTGCCAAAGCAGACTCACCTACAGCAGGTTGCACAGGAACACGTCCAGGTGGGTTTTAAATATCTCCAGAGAAGGACACTCCACAACCTCCCTGGGCAACCTGTTCCAGTACAGAAGTTCTTCCTCATATTAAGATGAAACTTCCTGAGTTTCAGTTTGTGCCCGTTGCCCCTTAACCTGTCACTGGGTACCACCGAAAAGAGTCTGGCCTCATCCTCTTGACACCGACCCTTAAGGTATTTATAAGCATCGATGAGATCCCCTCTCAATCTTCTCTTCTCCAGGCTGAACAGACCCAGTTCTCTCAGCCTTTCCTCATAAGGAAGACGCTCCAGCCCCCTCATCATCTTTGCTCCCCTCCACTGGACCCTCTCCTGTAGTTCCTTGTCCTTCTTGAACTGGGGAACCCAGAACTGGACACAGCACTTTTGCTTTTTTTCTGTGTTGAAGGGCTTTGAGACCTCAACCTGGAGAGTTCTTCAATTCTTTTTTCAAGAAATGATGTTTTGAAAAGTAACAATTCAACAAGCTGAACAGCAGGCTGCCGGGATTACTCGGCTGTTGCTGTAACACTGTGCAGGCAGACTCGCATGAGCTGCAATTTAGCTGCCTCAAGCGTGGATTGCAGATTGTCTACAGTGGTGTGATACTCGTTTGGGGCTGAAAGACCTCCTTGGAAGCCCAAGTAAAGGGGTGATTGATGCCTAATATTAAAACTAGCCCTAATGTGGGTTAAAATAAGTATAGAGACATCAGTGTTGGCACATAAACTGAGGTGGGGAGGATGGTCTGGTAAATGCAGTTTGACAATGCAACATGCTCTTGTGTAGGTGGTAAGGAATATGTTCAGGCCTCAAAAATATCCGTGCAGCACTTGAAAAGACAACTGGGAATTTATGTATATGAGCGAGAGAGCAGTTGAACTGAGATACCAGAGTTGTGACATCTGCTCTGAGTTTTTCCTATTCTTGGTTACTCATGATCTTCCATGAGAATTTGTCAGGAGTGAGCACAGCGAGGCTGTGAAAGGAGAAATGAGCAAATCCTGTCTTCCTGATGGAGGTGTCAGCCCACGTTGGGCTGTGTGGTGAATGGATCTTCAGCTGAGGACTCCCACAGTTATTACCCAGAACCACTTCTTCTCCATATGTTTTCTATATGTGTTTTAACTACCTAGACAATAGGTATGGCATTGTCTTGTAAAGACATGAGTTCCCAGCACAGGGCAACAGGAATCTGGGCAGGAGTAAAGCACACAGTTCTCTCTAAACCTTTGCCTGAGAAGTGGAAAGGGACTTCCCATCTGCAGAAAAATCCCAGGGAAGCTTCTCCAGAAATACACAAGGACTTGGCCTCCGAGCTTCTGTGTCCTTATTTTGTGCAACAGCAGTAGCCTCCTGGTCATTATTTATTTTTGTTGCATATGTGTGAGGAAGAACTCAATACTTGTTGAATATTGTGGTTTACACTAGCATTATTCATGTCTTTCCCAGGCCTTTACAAGCTGGGAAAGTCACCTTGTGTTCAACCAATACTGGGTGTATCCCGCTTCAGCTATTGTCAGGGAGCCAGCATTTCATCACTCGGCAGGCACATTGCAGTCACATAATGGAGGCAGGAACTCAGCTGAAATAAAGCAATGCTGAGAGCTTGTCAGAAATGTAAATGATATTGCACCTATTGTCAGCGACGTATCCTCCATTGTTCTCACAGTTGTTTCCCAGGTGAAAAAATGCTGGGGAGACTGCATGATGAAACTAATGCCTGTTTACTGTAACATGCTCCGTCAGGAACAACTAACCGATCTCATGCTGCAAATAACGTGTCTGTGGCAAGCAAAACTAAGTACCGAAACCCAGTGTTCATAGTGCTGCAAAGCTGCAGCTGCATGGTTTGCACTGGCTGTGTCAGCATCGTAGGGAAGGTTGAAAATGCAGTTAACCACAGTCTCAGGGGAACAGTGAATCCTCCTGACCTGTGCTGGAAGTAAAACTAGAAGGGTCTCACCAGCTTTGGTCCAAAAGAAGAAGGCTTGCTCTTCACGGGAAAGTGAAAGAACAGGAATTTATATGAGAGCCAAGCACAGAAAAACTCTAGCCCTAGTAGACTCACAAGTGATTTCTGGATACGGTCTGCTTAGTTGTTCCTAAAGAAAGGAAATCTGAAAAGATGGTAGTTTTTAGAAACAGAATAAATATGCAGGTGTGTCAACAGATGTGTTATTGAGAGAGGTGTGAGATGCCATTTTCTGCAACCATGTTACTCTTAGGCACCTTGCTGTGAGTATCTTGCTCTATTTCAGTAGTGTGACACAAGCATTTTCCTCCATGCTTATAACCCAGGCCTTCAGGGATTGCTCACAAGGACAGGGCTTGCTTGTGTGTCTGAATTTGGCTGAGCCTGACAACAGAAGAGAGCCTAACTCAGAATTTTCCTTATGTAAACTTTGAGATGTTGTAAATACTTCTTATGCTGAATGCAGAGGAAAGTATCTTGATTAACTTACTGAATATGTTTTTGCAATTGTTCTTGTTGAAGTGGTAGGTGTTTTGACCTTTTGTATTTTCAAACCATTTAAAACAAGTCAAATTTCAAACTAGGAATTGCTTTGTAAAGGAAAGTGAAGACTTCATCTTGGAAATACCAGATTGATTGATTTAATAAATGTAAATGTCTTAATGAAGGCTTTGTTTTACAAAACGAGAGATCCTTAAATGCCAGTCCCTTCCCACAAGCAGTTTCTGCTTTGACGAATCCTTGCTTTCTGACAACCAAAATATTTTGTCAGAAGACATCCAATCTGTTGTACGTGCAAGCGCTTCTGTTGTTCACACGTGCCTCAGGCGCTCAGTCAGTAGGTCACATAGAAGAGGATAAGTTAGCGAGTCATTGCCTCTTGGACAGTGTTTTTGACCAGTGGCTCCTAATGCAAAAGAATTAAGGAAAGTTGGCAAAGAGAGACAAGGGAGAATAATTTCCCAATTCCTCTTCTTCCTCATATGCTTGCAAAACATGAAAAAGAATGCCACTTTTTTGGTTTTCAAAAAAATTCCTTTCCCTAAAGTTCCTCTCTTTATTCCTCCCTGGTTGGTATTTCAGTATATCTCAGAAAGTTTAGTTCCGGATGTTCCATTAATACAACAGCAGTGCTAAAGTCAGATGCAAGTAATGACATCATGTATGTACATTGCAGAAGTACTGCTCATCACTTTTTAGAGGAGTTTCCCATGAGGTAATAGCATAAGTCAGTGTGGAGGCTGTACAGTACAGACACAATGAAACAGGGGTAATTTGCACAGAGATAAGTGTGATTTGTTTTGTGTCTGTTGCCTTTGATCAGATCTCTGATCATACTAGGACCTCTCTTTTTTTTTCAGCAGTGATGCTTGCAAGAGGAATAAAAAAGTAGGGGTACAGTTCTGCGACTGTACATCCCTGGAAGAAACTGCAAAGACAAAGCTAAGGAAATTAGTTACTTGTAGGTACCTGTCAGACCATGAGGGTCAAATTCAGTCTGTGGAAAGATGCAGGCAATTTTTAGCAGCCTTGGTGGAAGTGACCTGTTTGTTCCTGGTTTGGTAGGAGCTGGCCTGGATATATGAAAATTCTTTGTTGTAAGAATCCTTTTTTTAGCAGAAATACCTGCTCAGTCCAATAGCACAACGCATACAAAAATATCTTGTGTATCAGTCAGGTCTTTTTTCCTTTCCGTTTAATTCCCCTTTGCCTTGCTAGGTGTGAATGGAACCACTCTCCACTAAGTCCCCCTCCATTTTGGGGTCCTTGGAGGCAGCGGGACGAAATGCAAGGTCTTGCATTCACATCAGGTTTGTATTGATCTTCATAATCCCTCACTCTTCCCCTTCCTGTAATACCATGACAAAATGTAGCAACTATTTATTTCGTGGTAGATCTCGCATGCCATTCATCTTAAACCTGAATAGCAGAGACACAATACAGACATGTACATTCCTTTTTCACAAAACATCAATGCAGATCACTTTGTGATAACACAATATTATTTTTTTTTAATTTAAAGCACATTCTTCTACTTATTTCTAGAACCCTGCCCTGCAATAGGCCACTTGTCTGTAATTTGCATTTAAACCTGTCATCAGAGAACTGCTTAGCAATACCTGTTGCAGGTATCTTTCTGCCTCTATCTCATCTGCCTTTAATCCACTGAGTGGGTGTTTGCCTTTGATTGTAAGAAGTTCCCAGATGTATCAGCTTTCATTTCCAAATACCTGGAAGGTAACTTCCAGTCTTTTGACCATTTTACACATCCTGCCCAAAATTAAGGCCAGGTCTAGAAAAGCAGATTCTGTAATGTTCTCAATGATGATACGATTTGGGGGACATTTCTTGACCTAGTGAGACTGCATAAGAAATTTTTATAAGGGGATTGCCTTTTTGTTTGTATAGATGAAATTGCCAGGTCGAGAAACTATAATCTGAAGAAAATGAGAGAGTTTATTTCAATGTTTGAGCTAAGAAATAAATCCCCAGTCCCTTGAGGAATTGGTAATTAAGTCAAACTGCTTAAGGCTTTGCAAAACTCAATACTAAAACATTAAGAAAAAAAATCACAATCTTATTGATTAGGTGAACATTATGTGATTAGAACTTTTAGTGTATGATGGATGGGAGAAAAGAGGAAAATGACCACAGCAAACACAGAAGCATGTAAGTACACAGTAGCACTAAACACTTTCTGTTAAAACACTTTTTGTTAAATGTGTCTGGGTTTAGATTCATGTCCTTGGACAAACCCAACACATAGTCCTCTTAATTCTGGTCAAAATGATCCTATTTATCTAAACTGAATAGAGACAAAAGCTGTTAATTGAATACAGATGGAGTTTTGTTATATGATTTAGAGTAAAAAGGAAAAGACAAAAAGGGCTACTGAATTACTTTGAAAATGATCTTAAGTATTTTTCTCATTCTTTACTCAATCAGCAAACACCACTACTGTGTTCTTTCATGAAATTAACAAAAAAACCTCCATGATTGTGTGCGCCATGAAGTAGTAGGTTAAGTGGTGCTGAGACCTCCTGTTCAGCTTTCAGCTGACTTTTTGCAGCCTTGAAGAGCTCCCTTTGTGCCACAGTCAGACTAAATGTGGGAAAAAAGCCGCATTGTGCCAACTGCATCTGCCAATGGGCAGGTTCGTGATTCGGCTACTGAACATGCTTGTATTTAAAAACAAACAAACAGCTTACAAACAGAAGCAGGGAAGAGAGTATTAAAAATGTATTTACTATAAACATGCCCTTCAGCCTCCTCTTAAAGTGTGCGTGTTGGGATTTGTTCATCTCCAGTTGCTGTGCAATGTTTTCTTCAGACTGGCAGATGAGGATTTTCTTTTCATGCCATTGGGCCTCGATCCCGTGCAGGAATGTGATTATGTTAAAAATCTGATCAGTAAAGTAAAACTCCATTTGAACCTGAACGAACAAAACCATGGGTGTCTGATTTCAGCTTGAGGCACAGAGTTGACAGGGAGCTTTTTGAACCCTGGCACAACGTGAGATATGTAAAGAATCGCAGAGACTCATGAATTTTGGACTTTTGTACTTCATCCATCGACACTAGAATAATTTAGAAGCTGGAATTAGGGTTCACCCTCGCACTTTGGGGTGAGCAGCGCTGTGCTGTGCATGGTACCCACCTGGAGAGGGGAACCTTTCTCCTCCCCTCATGGTACCTGCCTCTCCTCCCTGCTGGCCCAAGGGTCTGCATCCCCTTACTGCTGCCCTGCTCTTCCTGCTGTCCCAAGGGAGCATCCCCTTTCCTTCCCTGCCCCACAAACAGCCCACTCCTCATCCGCTCACTGCAGGAGCAGGGCTTATGCTGCCACGTGCATTGAAAAGGAGAATCTGCTCATGCCAGCATGGCAGAGGGCACTGCTAATCTGGCTCCCCCGCAATGTCAGTGTTTCAGAGTAAGGTTGGCGAGAAGGACAACAGGCAGAGGACCAAGCCCCCATGCTTGCACTGGCAAGTAGCAGGACACGTGTGGTGGGTCTTGGGCGTCAGCTGTGCCAAGCAGATTGCAGCACTGCTTCCACAAAGAGCAGCTGGCTGGTGAGGGTAGCCGTGTGAAAAACTATTCAAAGACTTAGAGCAGAGCTCTCGCAAATAAAATTGCAGGAAGATGTTGTGATTTGCATTGGGCCTGAACTTCAATGTAGGTCTGCCCCACATTTTTTCGTGAAAGTAATCTACCTAATGAATTCTGCAGTGGCACTTTATTGTGAAAATAACAGAGGAAAACCAAAATGAATGCCATCCTCTGTTTCACTGTTTCTATACCTGTGGTGCAAAGAAGATTGAAAGGTGATCCATTGAATGATTTCCAAAAGTATAAATAAAACACCACACTCAGGTTTTGGATTTTAATTTATTGCACTTGTTTTATTGCTTTCATTTTATTTGTTTGCTTGCATATGAGGAAAAGAGACAGAGCAAAAATTGTGACTCTGATACTAGAATATATCTATACATTTTTTTCTTTCCTTTTTCACATAAGTCATGAAATGAATAAAATAAGGCCAAATAAAGTTAACAAAATTCAAATTTAATGCTACTTTCTGCTAGCAGCAGCTTATGCAGTTCTTCTTTTATACCCATGGATTTTTTCCTCAGAAAAATCACACTATCTTAAGAGTTAAGTAAAGCTCATAGACATTGTTTAAAACATTGCAAGGGGTGGGTAAAGAGGTTTCCTCTGGGATACCAGCAGAAACTATTTAAAAGTTCAAGGGAAGAAGCTTCCACAGCTTTGCTGGTGAGACAGTCCTGCAGCTCATTAGCACTCATTGAGTCTTTCCTGCTCTTTAGGCCCACCCTTCCTTTATTTTCTTATAGTGGGATATTAATTTGCGATAGTAAGAAGTGTAACAGGAACTGGTCATGTTTGCAGCAAGTCAAAACCCTATGTAACTTTGCATACTGCTACTAACATTTTCTGCTATTACATCCAATAATTCTTGCTGACTAAATTACATTTTTGTCCTACTCCATATGGCAGTGCTTTCTTAGGGAAATGAATTTGCTTTACTCGGCTTGAAATATGAATAAAACCTAATACAAACCTTTCCCTGAACCTTTCTTCTCTGTCTAAGCCTGCTTGCATGTGTAATAATTCTGTATAAAGGTCACTTCCAATTTTCTTCACCCTGAAGGCTTCCCAGTAAAACCTCAGAAGATGTCCCGACAAGCTCTGCCTGATATCTTTGCCTTCAGTTTCAAAGCGATGATGACACCACCATGTTTGCCTCCCTGGGAACCTGGCAAAAGCACAAGTGTGCACAAAGAGAGTCTTTACTCATTAAAACATACAGAGACATCGTGCAAAGGAGACTTTTCCACTTAACCTCCAGAGAAGATTTTAAAGAACAGAAAGGAGGAAGAGAGGAGAAGACCTTTAATGAACTGTCTTTTATGTTAATGATTTCCATAGGACTTTCATCACAGCAAATCTCAAGTTTCTTAAGATCTTATGGGCTGTTTAAGCACACATGCACATATACCATCACCTGCTAACTTCTTGGAAGATGGAGACCAAACTGGTGCAGGCACACAAAGTTTGTGAGCTGCAATGCTGTGAAGTGCACTCCTATGGTAACCTCAATGACATAGGTCACAAAATGCTGGCGCTGCTGTCAGGGAGTGAAAGTCATCTGACTTCAGTGGAAACGCGCCGACCTGTTTCCCAAGCCAGTTTGGCCTGGAGCTGGGTTTCTCTGCAGAGTGCACAAACCAGTTTACACCGTGTGAACCATCCTGCGGGAGCAGACAGGTCCTCGCCACGCTGTGCCCCTCAGACCCCGGCACCCGTGTCCCTGCCACAGCTCCTGCTCATCGCGGTCTGGCTTCCAGGGAGTGAAATACACACCCAGCAATTAATTTTTCATATTCTGTTTAACTCCTTTTTTTCCAACAAAGCACCTCGCTACAATCAGATTAGTGAAAAGAAACAATTTGCCAGTTGGCCAGTTTATAGCATACACTGAATGCAGTCTTCAACAATTCCCATAATATTAATGTATGGTGTCTTTGTCCACAGGGCATTTGCTATTACCAGATGTTTCTCCCTCCTCCTGCTACGTGAAGCTCAAAATTGCAACATGTGCTGCAAAACACATTCTTTTGTTTCTTAACTCCTGCATCCACATTTTCACCTGATGTTAATCAGCATAGCTAAAATCAGCCTAGGGCAGATATTCTGCTCTTCTGGAGGTACTCTGCATGCACCTGAATCTGCCTGGTTGGTTGCTCCTAAAACCCTTGCAACAGGATAGATTTCTCTGCAATCCTTCATTTCCTTCTCCACAGGTATGGAAAGCATTGCTCCTGTCTTCAAAGTCAGGGATTTAGCAGATGGGGCAAAATCTGCATAATGACAAATATAAATAGCAGATAATATAATGAGGATGAGGGTGGAAATAATGGATATATTTTACTGTTGTAAAAGGACAAAATTAGAGGTGTATGCATACATATTCAATCCCCGAGTCTGCCACTGCCAAAATGAAGTGGATTTTGTGCACTGAAGATATCTGAGCAGCAGACCATGAACATCTGAGGCGGTGAGCGCACACTGTCTTTGGGACCACAGACGGTCTTTGGGGAGCCGTGCCCATGGAAGGGGTCGCCACGGTTGGTGGCTCATCACTGCTTTTCTGCCCTGTGTTGCTACATAGCACCAGTGGCCTGCAGCACTGTTCATGTGCGGCTCCCTTACCTCCGACAGTGACCAGGAAAATCAGGTGGGGCAGTCTGAGCAGCAGACATTATTGCCAGGCCCATATCCCCTCATATGAACCCCTTCATCAGCAGAAGACTGGAGGTAGCGCAGTGGGCTGGGTGCTGGTGAGCCTCTGGAGGCTCCCACTGGTACACCAGGAGCTCACAGCATGAGTGATTGTCCTAAAAATCTTCTTAATGGGCTTTTCTTCAAGAGCAGTGCTCTGCAAAGATTACAGCACTGAGAGAGGAAAGACAGCGGGGATCGGTGGTTGAGTTACGGTTGAGGGGTTGCTTCATGTGTGTCCTGTGGCTCAGAGCAGACACATTTCAGCACTTTTATTTTTTTAAACATCAGATGAACACTGAATTTTCAGATTTTCTGATGTTTTTATCTTTGAGAAACCAAAGTCTATTAAAGACATGCTTTCTTCCTCTCTGCAAGTGGTCACTAGCTATTTCAGTCTGGGAGAAAGAAATAATTCCTTTGAGAAAAGTAATAACTGCTTCTCAATGTCTGGTTTTCTTGCAAGTCTAAAGGCAAGTCCTAACTTCTTGTCCACTTACTGTCTGAAAAAGTACTTGCTTTCTTAACCCAGGTGCTTCGTAATAGCAAACAAGTTTTGCTGTTTCTTTTTGCCCTTTTGAAGGATATTGACAGTTTTTTGTTGCTAAATAAAAACAGACTTTTCAGGTCAGCAGACTGACAAACGAGGCATTGTACCGATCTATATTCATAATCAAAATGAACAGTGCAAAACAGATCTTAGCAGCTCTTGTAATAGCTGTAAGTGCTGCATTTTACGAAGGAGTGATTTTGTTGGTACAACAACACTTCACCATATCTTCAGAAAAATCTGTAGGGTGATATGAGGACAGATAAAATAACACTTTATCTCTGCAAAGAGGGTATCCAGGGCCCACAGAACATCTATACAACTGAAGTTCCTTAAGACTAAAGGAAATTTTAGCCAAGTCTCTTTCCTGAAGGGAATCTTGGAGTACAATATTAATTCGCAAGTTGTATCGTAACTTGTTACTTGAATTGTAACATAGATAACTAAAGACATTAAATTATTTTGTGCAGCCTTGACGTTTTTACAATGACCTTTTATTTGAAGTAATGAGAATATTGGAAAAACACTCCTACAAAGTCTAGCCAGAATTGTAATGAATTTGTGTGAGCTGTGCTTGTATATCTTTCACATTCATTTACAAGGAATTTCAGGACCTCTGACCGTATAAGTCTTCACTGAAGCAGTAGGAAGGCATATCCTTCCAAGCCCAGGAGGGCTGAAGTCTAAGCCATGGCTGGTTGTAAGCCGTTCCTGTTGGGGCTGGTGCTGCTGAGGACCCTGGGAGGATGGAGATGGCTGAGACGATGGGAGTCAGTGCATCCTCAGTACGTTTGGGGATGACACCCAGCTGGGGAGCGCTGTGGGACACTGGAGAGCAGGGCTCCGCAGGGGTGCCTGGACACAAAGAGGAAAGGGGGCAGCACTGTATTTATTGTATTTATTAAATAAATCAATACAACTCTGCCACTTTGAATTTTTTTGGTTACCCTTCTGACTGTAAAACAAAATCCCAAAACATGATTTCAGAGACCAATTACCACGGAACAACAATATACAACTTTTGAGTTCCAGTTACTTCTTGCAAGCTGATGCAACAAAATTAAAAATTATTCAGCCCTATATTTGAATAACAATGAGGAAAGTATGTCCTGTTGGCAGATATTTAGGGAGGGTGAAATTGTTCATTGTGAATTATTTGCTTGATTCTATTTAATATTTTATACCAATGTGAAATCTGGGATCATGGGGAGCATGGAAACTAATACTTTCATCCAAGACCAAATTCTATTACTGGCTAAAGCTTGTGTGACTGAAAGAAACTTGGCATGAGGAAGGCACTTGGAAAAAAGATGTTGATAGTAGAGTGATGAAGTCTCTCTTGTACACCTTTGTTGCACTGTGCAATCCCATGAATTCCAGTGGCTTAGCATGAGTAAAACACCGAGTAGTGGATTACTTTGACTTGCATAAGAACCTTACCACGCACTAGTGAATGAAGAGGTCAAGAAGAGGAACATTCTACTCCCCAAACTCCATTCTTTAGTGCATAATTGGCTATAGGTGTAATAGGGAATTATTTCTTACCTTCCTCAGACTATTTTAATGAAACACTTTCATTATATTGGTATAATTATGTGCATATGTACTCTTTTTTTATTATAAAAGTGGAATTCTGTGAATTTTGGTAATGTGGGTTGCTTTTTTTCATCCATAATTAAATCAGCATTAACCTCTTCTGTTCTAAAACAGTAATACTGGTCCAGAGTGAATATTTAGTAAACTAAAAAATGTTTTGATTTTCAGTTTAAAGGTGTGTGAAATCTGGTATAGGATCAGACAGGGGACAGAACATGCTGTGGTCCCTGCGGTAAGTGGCGCATTCTTCTGTGTGTCCCCGGAGGTGGTAGGATTGTGACGATTCTGGTTGAGCAGTTTTCTAGACCTACCAGATGCTTTGATTCCCCACTTTTCTTAAGGTTAAATTTTTGTCCATGTTGAGATCAAGCATGCTATGCTAATTGAATTACCTTCAGAGAGCAATTATTTCCCAGGTGAATATGTATGACTGACAGTTGTAAATCAGAGTGTAATTGTTTCTTATTAACCAGTAAGTGATGGTAAATAACCTGACTTGCCAAAAAGAAAATCAAGTTCAGAGCTATGAGTAGTTTGAGGTTTGCTTCCTTTCCTCCTGATGTGCCCAAATCGGCCTGTTCAACGTGCAGTGACACGGGGCTGGCTCTCTGTGTTGCTGTGATGTCTACCTGGACCTGCAGGTAGGACATCCACCTGCAGATACTGCCAGAGTGACTCCCAGATGGGACTGTTACTCTTAGCCACAGTTTGCTGATGAGTTTGTCTACACTGATTATGCTTTCTTTTGTACGTTGCTTCCAAGCAATTTAGCCATTAAGAATATTACTAGCAAGCTCATGATAACTTACACATTTACATAATATTTCTCATGGGCATAATGTAACTCACTGAATTTTTTAAAAAATAATTTTACTTTTTCCAACTAGGGAAATTATTTTCTATCAGCTGAAACAAGCGATGTACAGCCACTGATCACAAGTTACTGCATTTTGAACAAGCCCAGAAATTCTTGGCTTTGTTTCATAGAAATATTTCTTTATCCATTTATTGTAAAACATAAGATGACAATGGGTGTTTCCTCTTCCCAACTGCACCTCAGCTGTGATGTCCATAAAGGCTTCACCCTGCCCAGGAAGACAGTTCTCCAACAGTTCTTTTTCATTTGTGGAGCAAATTGTTTAGCAAGGAGTTTCTACTGTCTGTCTTCATTCACTGAGTGAGGGGGAAGTGCCTTTTTTTTTTTTTTCTTTCTGTCAGACAGATCTTATCTTGAAGATCAGACATGAACTTGTGTTTCTGCTGATTTTCCACTAGAGACCTCCATCAGCCCAAATAACTAGTTGTTTGGTAGTCATCACTACTGGGCGTTCCTCGAACAGCTGAGGAGGATATGGCCTTGCCAGTTGGCCTCAGGGAGTCCCAGGTCAAAGGAAAATATTTCTGTGAACTTTTTTTTTTCTCAGAGAAATTGAGGTTTATCCAAGCAGGTGTGTTGTGAGAACCTGAAGAGGAAAGAATTTTTATGCCTTGAAGCAATGACACAGAGATGGCAAGAATGATACAATCTAAAGTATGTCTACCGTTTCATAAAGTGCCCATGGACAACTTGAAAGAAGGCTTCCTCCTTCTGAAAACACCAGCCCATGTACATTCAGCCAGCTTGCACTGGTGAGCATAAGTGCAAACAGGTTCAAGTCCTGTAAACAGAAGCATCTGGAAATAAGATTCCCAGTTTACAAGAATCGTAGCAAAAACAGGGGGAGGGTGGATTGTTTCATTGGACCTCTTGTTTGACTTGAGGGCCAAAGCACTGTTTCCTCTGATGAAACAAAAACAGATAAACCTGCAAGAGCTGTCAGGACTTAGTAAGAATTCTGGTTTAGGTGTTTGCAAGTGATTTGTCCCTTGAGTTTAAATTCTTGGTGTCTTGGGTACACATTCTGAATGGTCAGAATAGCTTTATTCCTTTGTTTTGGTGTGAATCTCATCCACTATATTATCAACACCAATACTTCCTGTGATTGAAATTATGTTTGTGACATTTCCAACACCACCAGCATTACCTTTAAAACATTCTGCAGTATGATAATGAAACAAAACAACAGTTGTCTTTTACAATCCTTAATTCTCCTGAGTGGAAGTACCTAGGAAGCTGAAAATACCTGAAACACATTAAAATAACCCTATAAAGTTGTTAATGCATCATTGCTATCATAGTTTGAGTGTCATCTCCTATTCTTGCAACTGTGGTTGCTGCTTACTTGAAACCATTATTTGTCTGTTCTCCTAGGATGTTAAATGTAGCTAAATCAGGAAACTATAGCTAAAAAAGCTGATTTTGTTCAATATATTTCTGGAAATTACACACTCCACTTGCTGCAGGTAGACTTTATTGCAAAATGAATACTGGGGCTATTTTACTTGGGTTTCAGCTTCCTACAGCTCTTTCTGATCACGTACAGCACCATTCTGGAAAAGAAAAAGGCTGTATTTTTTTTTTTTTTCTAAACTGCTGTGGTACAGTGTTAACTATATGCTTTATGCTGAGTAGGGTGTAAGGATGAAGACAGTCTTTGTATTTATGTTTATGCATGGCTGTTGTTCGACTGTGCTTTCTGGGACTGACCATGCTTAGGCTTAAATATGTATTTCAGCACAGAAAAGGCATGGTACAGCGGGAACTTGCACCAGGGACTTTTTCAGCCTTATAAACTCATAATATTGTCTGCTATTTAGACAGCTGTTTGTGTCTTCCATATCCTTAAAAAATCTTTCATGGCTTACCAATTAATAGTGATTTACTTAATGTGTTACTGATCCTGCCAGGTAAAGATCACTCTCAGAAGGTGATGAATTGGAAAAATACTTGCTGCCTATTGCAACAAGCAAAATTACGATGATGTACTTGAAAGCATGGCACTGAGTATAGGGGAAGGCTCTTTCAAGAAACTTTAAACATCTGCATGATGACGGACTTTAGCCAGATATGTTAGGATTGTATCTAAGTGAAAGGCAACTGGTAAAAACCCTCTATAAATATGCTTGTTGCTTCTATGCATATGATATAATTTATTCTCAGAAGTGGTCACTATCTCAGATTGTGAATGATCAGCAAACATGAGAAACTAGGCTGTTTTAGTTGAAATTCAAGTTTTTCACCATGTTTTGCTTAAAAGGGAGGGTGGGCTCTTGACCTCTACAATGTCTTTTCTGAGGGAATGCATATACATGTTTCAATATCATTTGATAACTTTGGTCTGTCTCAAAAGGGATTTCAAAAGCAATCTAGCTTAAAAGACATATAGTAGCCTGAGAACCAGGAAATAATTTGGTGGGCTCCTTGTCAAGCATTTTTTGGCTGGTCTTGGTAGTAATTAAAATTTCTCTTGCAGCTATTTTAAACAAGGAGTTTAAACACAGGGAATCCAGAAAATCTACATGCATTTCAGGTGATAAGCAAGTACTACCAATGGTGAGGACCAAGACACATAGTCTAGTAATACCCAACTGTCACTTATCGAGTCCTTGAGTACTATATTTCCTGACTCTCTGAGACCCTTGATGTTCAAGTTGTCTTTCAAGAGTGTCTGCAAGGGCCAGAACATGTATTGGTTTGCCTTACACTAATTTTTCTGGGAGCTGGAGATAATAAGTGTGTGCCAGGGAGAGCTTTATCACCTCTGTGAGAGTGTTGATTGCAAACCGTGCAACATTCCTCTGACTCGGGAACAATTACTGGTTTGGGGAGAGACTGAGACATCAGCAGAACAACAACAAAGACAAGTAGTTGGTGTAAACTTTAAATTGCAAATTAAATTAATCCGACAGTCTACATCTAGTCTTTGGGAGAGATGAATATTAAAACCATGAATCATGGCAGAAGCCCTGCCATACTAAAAGAAAGTTCTACTAACAGTGAAACAGGACTGATGCCAAAAGCATGGCTGACAAAAGCCCTCAAAGGTATCAGCTCTTCCTAAAATGCTAGCACTTTGGGGACCTACCAAAAAAAGTATGCATGCATATGATGTGCACAGACCTGGCTGAGATAGGTCTCTTAAGAAATGAACACTGCCTGGAAGTAGGCAAAGGAGACTCTCACACACCTGAAGTTCTTCCTTCCCCTTATTGTCATGATATTTTGTGTGTGAGTCTCAGAAATTTCATAACTTCTATGGCATACTGCATAAGGCAGGTGCCAATAGAGTGGCCCTGTTTGGTTTGGTCAGTTAAGCTGCACACTTAATATTGCTTGCAATTTTGCTCTCTTGCACTCTCACAGCAGTGACAGAAAACGTTTACTTCAAGATATTTTGAAATCTGCAGCTGAGATTGCACTCAGTGATACAGCCCATGATAATAATAGGAAAAGGGATATTTACTGCAGATTATCACCCCCCTTCATCTTGGCCCAAAAGTTGCACAGGGTGCCAGCACTGCCACCAGTTCACATAGCAGGCAGGAAGTCCTGCTGGCCCAGGCAGGTGGGCAGGTGGCCAGTGAGGTGGCGTTGGTCTTGGTGAGAGATGTTGGGCTGGAAAAATTGCTTAAGCAGGCTGCACATAAAATAGATAGTGTTTTTCTTAGAACTGGTGAATGCACTAAAGTAACCAAGTAGTTTCAGCAGCATATGTAAAGCTCCATGGAGCAGTGGAAGTGCCAGCAGTGGGTGTGTTGTACGGGCTTTAATCCTGCAAAATGTGACCAGATTTTCTGGCAAACTCACTCTTGGTGGACAGTGCAAGTAAAACTTTGGGCAGTGCTGTGGTTTTGTGTGTACCCATGATGTCTGACGTAGCAGCACTGTCATTTTAACATCGGAGACGTCAGCGGGCAGCCATGCATTATCAGCCCCTGAGCATACTTTTCAAAGTTATACCTTGGGCTTGTTGTTTACACAACCTTCTGCAACCACAACTGAGGCTCCTGAGTCCTTTTGGAGCACCTGGCAGAGTAGACATATTTGTGCTCGCTTCGGCAGCACATATGCTAAAATTGGAACGATACAGAGAAGATTCGCACAGCCCCTGCGCAGGGATGACATGCAAATTCCTGAAGCATTCTGTATTTTTTTCAACTTACCAGATATCTGTTGGAAATA